>NW_024879644.1:0-118859 GCF_900700415.2 Clupea harengus | reverse complement strand
AATTAAATATTATTATTAATGTTTTCTTTTGCAGGGATGCATCTACACTAAGTAGATCACTGAAATGGCTTTCATTTACCGAGGGTTAGTGTTAGGGTTAGGGTTAGTATCTATGTATCTAAACAGCATGGTAGCATTTACCTAGGGTTAGGGTTAGTATCTATTAGAGGTTGGATACCCGACAGGACCCGACGGGCCGGAAAGGTTGATATGTGAAATGTAAGAAGTGTTAAGTTAAGAGTCTGCAAGATGATGCTGGTGAGCGAATGCATTCGTCTGTTGATGCCTGTTTTCTTATTAATGTTTGATAATATTTAGCAGAGGCCTTTGGGCTTTTTGCGTTTAATCGATAGGACAGTGAGGGAAATGACAGCGGGTCGGATTCAAACCCGTGTCCCCATGGGCGTTCAAGCCTGTATATGGTGGGGGCCACGGATGGATTAACGAACGGGCCTACGTTCCCATGACCTCAAGGGGCCCCTAAGCCAGAGCCTCTGTGTGAAGTCGCTGTTATGTATCTCTTATTTGTGGTTGAAAAAGGTGTATTTTGTTCATTTGCTAATGGCTTTAATTGAGTGTACCTGTGCTGTGTTAGAAAATGTGCATGTGCGCCAGGGGCGTAACTGTAGACAATGCAGCCAGCGCGGAATGTTCATAGGCAAAGCAGTAAACCCTGCTTACTACATTTTTTCGAACACATGGGTGTCAAAGTGTCGCTAGTTTAATGCGACAGTGATCAAGGATGATTTTGTAGGGACTGAGATACCTTATGCTATATATTCCCTCAAAATGGCAAACCTGTCTCTGTCATGGTTTTCATAATCGTCAGTAGCAATCTATAACACAATTATATGCTTATCGTACATACACTATAGAAACTATTAAAAAGCCGATTCAATTAAATGAATAATTTCTTATTTAATTTGTTATTTTTGTCATATAAAGATATGCAATGATGATTGCTGGGTAATATGTATCTTGTTCGCCAATGTCAAGTCTCTATTTGATCATGTGACGAGACGATACGATATAGCTAATTTAGGCGCAGAATCTGAACGTCAAGACCTACAAGCTGACTGAGCACAGCCAGAGGCACAGTTCACTTGCCGAACGACGCCTTTCAAACATAAAAGTGGTGATGCATGATTTGCTCTTTCAATGGATAGGATAGCCAGCCCATTCAGCCTCTCCTGCCCCATGCTGCTCAGGTAGGTCTTAATCAGTTTCAATTTGGAAAAGAATCACTCGGCTATTGCCCTGTCACACATAATGTCAGAAACAATAGCAGGGCAGTGCACCGAAGGTGGATGTTGTTGGTGAAATATATATATACGCCTAATGGTGTTTGTGTGCGTGCGTGTTTTGCGAGTGCATAATTAATTTTTTCGCGAAGGGGGGGGGGGGGGGCTTTAACATGTCCAGGCCCAGGGGCCCGTGGTTTCTTAATCCGTCCATGGTGGGGGCTACTGCTTGCGCCACAGGGCCCCCCTGGCCTGGCTTGTTTAATATTTAATGTTAAGGCTGGGCTTTTTGCAACGTGAATAATTTCAAATCAGTAATCTGTGATTATGGGTCTTTTTGTGAGCGCCTCTGCATTTAACGGAGCTTGTGTGAGTGAGTGCACTAGTCGACGCCCAAGTTTAATAAAGGCAGGCTATTCATAAAAAAACGTACGTACATGTGTCATTAGTATGAACAGTTGAGACATTGACTCCGTCGGGCTCAGGTCGGGTTCGGACAAAATATTATAATTGCTGTCGGGCTCGGGCACTACTCTGTCGGACGTGGGCCGGACTCGGAGAGAAAAATTTGTCCCGGCCCACACTCTAGTTTCTATGTATTTAAAAAGCATGGTAGCATTTAATTTCATGTAAATAACACTCCACTAGCAAGGGAACATATAACAGGGAAAAAGGTGTTGCAACTTCTGTAAATCTGCAAATGTCAGACATGTAAATATCCTTCTGCTTCAGACCATGGTGATGTGGTCAGAGATAATAAAAGCAACCTGCATACTTCACTCGCATTTCCTCTGCATTTAACAGCACAAGTGTATAACCCTAACCCTAGCAATATATACGTAGGATTAACTCTTACTCCAGGTTTCCATTCGGGCGTATTATTGGCAGGCGGTATTCCGCCTAGGGGGCATTGTCAGAAAAATCATGTTTCTCTGTCAAGTAGCAAGTTCGGTTGCAGTGCAGCGCTATTATAGCAGATTAGCTTGTGAAGTCATGAAAATATGATAGCTGTTGCGGCTGTCACTCATGCTCTGATTCATTTACTTATCCATTAAATGTATTACTTTATTCATTTGTTTTCACTGATTTCATTTATAGCCAGTTAAATCACAATATCACACATATCAGAGGCAAAACGCACCGATGAGGCTACAGGTTACAAACCAGCTAGCTTCTACATTGATCTTCAATTAAAGTGTTAGCAGCAAGCTAACAATAATGGTCGAGAGCTTCCATTAAGACCTACAATATTCTGTTTGCCCTGACAGCGTTCGTGTAGTATATAAACAACAAACCGAGTCGATGTAGACATATAAAAGTCGTGTAAACACCTGTATTCACCTTTATTCACATAAAATATTTCCCAGTAACAGAATCCCGAGACTCCGCCATCTTGCTTTGATTTTTTTGATTACTCCCGCCCACCTGCACAACTTCAGCTGCCAATTCTCACACACGCCAAACTGATTGGTTACCGCATGGTCTGCATTTGCATAAAGTTAAATAATCGTCAACTTTGGAAGGGAGGCGGAGGCGTTTCGTTGCTCGACAGACGGGCTATCGTCTCCATTCATTCCCAATGAGAGCGGGACGATTAACGCCCTAATGGAAATTAAGCTTTATTGTTAGAGACGTTTGTAGTGAGTGTCGTATAGGTTATGGGTAAGAACGAAACTGACGCAGCTTGTTTAACTAGGAAGTAGCTGTCATCTTTAGTGTAACTCGCCGTGGATATTAAGAAAATATCATTGCATTGTGCATGTGTAACTCGTGTAATAGCATTGCATTTAGCAATTTCTGGAATTTCGAAATAAAGCATATCATGACAGAGGCGACGAAGAAACCGAGGTAGACGTTATCGGAGGAAGCGAGGAAGAGAAAAAGTAACCAAGAGTAACCACCCAAGAGACCAGGCAAGAGTCAAGAAAAAGCTTGAGAGCTCGATGTCATGGAAGCAAACATGTCCCTGTTAGGTTTAATCCAGTTTTGCTTTGGTTTGGGTTTGAGACATTAGGAAATAGCCCACTAATGTCTTTAAGTAATGCAGATGTATTGTTATTAGTTTGTCGACTTTGCGTCCTAACTCTAACCCTAACAACCCTAATTACAGTTAACTCTAACCCTAGCAATATATACGTAGGGTTAACTCTAACTCTAACCCTAGCAATATATACGTAGGATTAACTCTAACTCTAACAATATATACATTTAAGAATATTGAGAATACTGTAGGGACAGAAAGGGATATACTGCCTCAGTGATGGACTTGAAAATTTGAAATTTGAGTCTTAATGTAGAACATCTGCTCTCTTTTCTGCAGGATGGCGACAAGACTGCAGCTGGCTGCTCTCACCCTAGCCCTGTGTCTCCTGGTAAAGGGTAAGGCCTCTACTCATGCTGTGACCTCCCTGAGCAGCAATAACCTCAACCAAACATTTCTGTAACTGTCAATCAGTCCCATACATTGGCTTGGAGGGATTTTGGCCCATTCCTCCTTACAAAACTGCTCTAACTCATGGATGTTGCTTCCGTGCATGAACTGATCTCTTCAGGATTAAGTTCTGGACTTTGACTCGGCCATTCCAAAACATTCCATTTCTTCTTCTTTAACCATTCTTTGGTAGACTTACACTTACACACTTGTGTGTTTAGGGTCGTTGTCTTGCTGCATGACCCATCTTCTGTTGAGCTTCAGTTCACAAACGGATACCCTTACATTCTCCCGTAGTATTTGCTGGTACAATCCAGAATTCATAGTTCCGTCAATGATGGCAAGCCGTCCTGGTCCCGAGGCAGCAAAGCAGCCCCAAACAATGATACTGCCACCACCGTGCTTTGTGGTTGGGATGAGGTTCTTATGTTGGAATGCAGTGTTTGTTTTTCGTTAATAATAACGCTTCTCATTTAAACTGGACTCATCCGTCCACAGAACATTCTTCCAAAAGCCTTCTAGCTCATCCACGTGGTCTTTAGCAAACTTCGGGCGGGCAGCAGTCTTCTTGGAGAGTAATGGCTTTGCTAATGGCATTGCTATCCAGGCATGCATACCATGCTTGTTCAGTGTTTGCCTGATGGTGGACTCATTAACACTGACATTAGCCAACGCAAAAGAAGCCAGTAGATCATTGGATGTTAACCTGGGGTTCTTTGTGACCTCCCGGAATATTATACGTCTTGCTCTTGGAGTGATTTTTGCTAGTTGACCACTCCTGGGGAGAGTAACAATGGTGCTGAATTTCCTCCATCTGCCTGACAGTGGATTGGTGGAGCCCAAACTGTTTAGAGATGGGTTTGTAAACTTTAACAGCCTGGTGAGCATCGACAACTTGTTTTCTGAGCTTCCTGGCAAACTCTTTTGATCAAGCCATGGCACACTTCCACAAAGCTGAGTGGTGAAGACCAGAATTGTGATAGTGTAGACCCAGATTCATGGTTTTTCAATAGGCAGGGATGAATTAACTCACACCTCACTCCAATTACCCCTTCAAATGAATTGATTATGGTAGGGGCTCACTTACTTTTTCCAACAAAGCTTTTAATGTTAGATCATTTTGCTCAATAAATACATTTTTTTTTTGTGTATTTGTTGAACTGGGTCCACTTTATTTTAGGACGTAGATGAAGATGCGATCACATTTTAGATCAGAGTTTTGCAGATATACAGAAAATTCAAAAGGGTTTACAAACTTTCTAGCACCACTGTAATAGAATTTAAACAAGAGCACACAAGCCCTATTTTGCATTTGTTTATTATAATGACCAATTAGCAATTACATTTTCCAGGATATCTTCTGTTTGTATTTATACAAATATACACATGTATTGTTTGCAATAAGTGTTGTTTAGTGTTATTTTGTAATGTATACTGTAAAAAGATAATTCGTTGTTGTCTACAGTTGGTTCTAAAAAGAATGGTCAGAAACCCCGGTCAGATAAAGGATCAAAGGAAAATAGCAAAGAATCAGGTAAGTTCAGCCTACAAGCCCTCGTCCACACAACCATTCATTAACGTTGAGCATTTCTGAATGTTTTTCTACTTGTTATTTCCGACATAATCAAAGATGCAATGATTTTGACGGGGCTTTGCTGGATGGGTTGGAATCATGACTCATTGGTGTGATAGTGACCTGTAAGGAATCTTTCTGTTAAAAGAATGTTTGTCTCTGTCACCGTCGCCTCTAAAGGGGTTCAGGCCTTAGACTCTAAAGTGTGTATGACTGAAACATGGAATCTGATGTATTTCATATGGCTCTAATTATGTCTTTATTCATATGTGTATTAAAAACGAATAGAATTTAAAGACGAGCACATATCCAGATTTGGCATTCGTTTATTATAATGACCAACTAGCAATTACATTTTCAGGATATCTTTTGTTCGTATGTACTGTGTATACTATAAAAAGATAAAAAAGATAATTGCTATTGGTTGTTGTCTACAGATAGTTCTGAAGAGTCTGGTCTGAAACCCCGGCCAGATAAAGGATCAAAGGAAAATAGCAAAGAATCAGGTAAGTTCAGCCTACAAGCCCTCGTCCACACAACCATTCATTGACATTGAGCATTTCTACATGCCTGTTGAACACTCGTATGTGAAAACAATATGATCTAAGGTCACATATAAGCACAGAGTCCTATTGTATTTGTTGCCCTAATTTTAGCGGGGCGGATTGTTGTGTTAAAAGTTACAGCGATTAACCCAATTTCAAAGTAGTTTTAGGTTAAGTTCATCCTCTACATGTGCCTAGTTCTGTAACTCTGTGAATCTAACTTTTAGCATTGCTCAGTCCCAACAGGATCTTGTAAGGGTTTGTTGTGATTTTTGCTACCATAAATAGCATCTGGAATTCTCTAAAATTGTGGTTATATTCGAAATGATTTTAGGCTTACTTGTAATTTCCGACATAATCAAAGATGCAATGATTTTGACGGGGCTTTGCATTAAAACTGGATGGGTTGGAATCACGACTCATTAGTGTGATCCTGTAAGGATTCTTTCTGTTAAAAGAATGTTTGTCTCTGTCACCGTCGCCTCTAAAGGGGTTCAGGCCTTAGACTCTAAAGTGTGTATGACTGAAACATGGAATCTGATGTATTTCATATGGCTCTAATTATGTCTTAATTCATATGTGTATTAAAAACTAATAGAATTTAAAGACGAGCACATAGCCCTATTTGGCGTTTGTTTATTATGATGACCAATTAACAATGACATTTTCAGGATATCTTCTGTTCGTATATACAAATATACACTATTATATAATATATATATATATATTGTCGTACTGTATTATATATGTACTGTGTACTGTATACTGTATTATATGCAATAAGCATTTATTAGTGTTATCTTTTAATTTACTGTGTATACTATAAAAAGATACAAAAGATAATTGCTATTGGTTGTTGTCTACAGATAGTTCTACAGAGTCTGGTCATGAACCAATACCAGCTCAAAATGGCACCCAACCAGGTGAGTTCAGCCTACAAGCCCTCGTCCACACAACCATTCATTAACATTGAGCATTTCTACATGCCTATTGAACACTCGTATGTGAAAACAATATGATCTAAGGTCACATATAAGCACAGAGTCCTATTTTATTTGTTGCCCTAATTTTAGTGGGGCGGGTTGTTGTGTTAAAAGTTACAGTGATTAACCCAATTTCAAAGTAGTTTTAGGTTAAGTTTATCCTCTACATGTGCCTAGTTCTGTAACTCTGTGAATCTACCTGTCCACATTGCTCAGTCCCAACAGGATCTTGTAAGGGCTTGTGGTGATTTTTGCTTCAGCCATAAATAGCATCTGGAATTCTCTAAAATTGTGGTTATATTCTAAATGATTTTAGGCTTACTTGTAATTTCCGACATAATCAAAGATGCAATGTATTTGACGGGGCTTTGCATTAAAACTGGATGGGTTGGAATCATGACTCATTAGTGTGATCCTGTAAGGAGTCTTTCTGTTAAAAGAATGTTTGTCTCTGTCACCGTCGCCTCTAAAGGGGTTCAGGCCTTAGACTCTAAAGTGTGTATGACTGAAACATGGAATCTGATGTATTTCATATGGCTCTAATTATGTCTTAATTCTTATGTGTATTAAAAACTAATATAATTTAAAGACACATAGCCCTATTTGGCGTTTGTTTATTATGATGACCAATTAACAATGACATTTTCAGGATATCTTCTGTTCGTATATACAAATATACACTATTATATAATATATATATATATATATTGTCGTACTGTATTATATATGTACTGTGTACTGTATACTGTATTATATGCAATAAGCATTTATTAGTGTTATCTTTTAATTTACTGTGTATACTATGAAAAGATACAAAAGATAATTGCTATTGGTTGTTGTCTACAGATAGTTCTACAGAGTCTCATCATGAACCAATACCAGCTCAAAATGGCACCCAACCAGGTGAGTTCAGCCTACAAGCCCTCGTCCACACAACCATTCATTAACATTGAGCATTTCTACATGCCTGTTGAACACTCGTATGTGAAAACAATATGATCTAAGGTCACATATAAGCACAGAGTCCTATTTTATTTGTTGCCCTAATTTTAGTGGGGCGGGTTGTTGTGTTAAAAGTTGCAGCGATTAACCCAATTTCAAAGTAGTTTTAGGTTAAGTTTATCCTCTACATGTGCCTAGTTCTGTAACTCTGTGAATCTAACTTTTAGCATTGCTCAGTCCCAACAGGATCTTGTAAGGGTTTGTGGTGATTTTTGCAGCAGCCATAAATAGCATCTAGAATTCTCTAAAATTGTGGTTGTATTCAAAATGATTTTAGGCTTACTTGTAATTTCTGACATAATCAAAGATGCAATGATTTTGACGGGGCTTTGCTAAAAACTGGATGGGTTGGAATCATGACTCATTAGTGTGATCCTGTAAGGAGTCTTTCTGTTAAAAGAATGTTTGTCTCTGTCACCGTCGCCTCTAAAGGGGTTCAGGCCTTAGACTCTAAAGTGTGTATGACTGAAACATGGAATCTGATGTATTTCATATGGCTCTAATTATGTCTTAATTCATATGTGTATTAAAAACGAATAGAATTTAAAGACACATAGCCCTATTTGGCGTTTGTTTATTACGATGACCAACTAGCAATGACATTTTCAGGATATCTTCTGTTCGTATATACAAATATACACTATTATAATATATATATATATATATATATATATATTGTCGTACTGTATTATATATGTACTGTGTACTGTATACTGCATTATATGCAATAAGCATTTACTAGTGTTATCTTTTAATTTACTGTGTATACTATGAAAAGATACAAAAGATAATTGCTATTGGTTGTTGTCTACAGATAGTTCTGAAGGGTCTGGTCATGAACCAATACCAGCTCAAAATGGCACCCAACCAGGTGAGTTCAGCCTACAAGCCCTCGTCCACACAACCATTCATTAACATTGAGCATTTCTACATGCCTGTTGAACACTCGTATGTGAAAACAATATGATCTAAGGTCACATATAAGCACAGAGTCCTATTGTATTTGTTGCCCTATTTTTAGCGGGGCAGGTTGTTGTGTTAAAAGTTGCAGCGATTAACCCAATTTCAAAGTAGTTATTTAAGTTAAGTTCATCCTCTACATGTGCCTATCTCTGTAACTCTGTGAATCTAACTTTTAGCATTGCTCAGTCCCAACAGGATCTTGTAAGGGCTTGTGGTGATTTTTGCTTCAGCCATAAATAGCATCTGGAATTCTCTAAAATTGTGGTTATATTCTAAATGATTTTAGGCTTACTTGTAATTTCTGACATAATCAAAGATGCAATGTATTTGACGGGGCTTTGCATTAAAACTGGATGGGTTGGAATCATGACTCATTAGTGTGATCCTGTAAGGATTCTTTCTGTTAAAAGAATGTTTGTCTCTGTCCCCGTCGCCTCTAAAGGGGTTCAGGCCTTAGACTCTAAAGTGTGTATGACTGAAACATGGAATCTGATGTATTTCATATGGCTTTAATTATGTCTTTATTCATATGTGTATTAAAAACGAATAGAATTTAAAGACGAGCACATAGCCCTATTTGGCATTCGTTTATTATAATGACCAACTAGTAATGACATTTTCAGGATATCTTTTGTTCGTATATACAAATATACACGATTATATAATATATATATATATTGGTGTACTGTATTATATGCAATAAGCATTTATTAGTGTTATCTTTTAATTTACTGTGTATACTATAAAAAGATAAAAAAGATAATTGCTATTGGTTGTTGTCTACAGATAGTTCTACAGAGTCTGGTCATGAACCAACACCAGCTCAAAATGGCACCCAACCAGGTGAGTTCAGCCTACAAGCCCTCGTCCACACAACCATTCATTAACATTGAGCATTTCTACATGCCTGTTGAACACTCGTATGTGAAAACAATATGATCTAAGGTCACATATAAGCACAGAGTCCTATTTTATTTGTTGCCCTAATTTTAGCGGGGCGAGTTGTTGTGTTAAAAGTTGCAGCGATTAACCCAATTTCAAAGTAGTTTTAGGTTAAGTTTATCCTCTACATGTGCCTAGTTCTGTAACTCTGTGAATCTAACTTTTAGCATTGCTCAGTCCCAACAGGATCTTGTAAGGGTTTGTGGTGATTTTTGCAGCAGCCATAAATAGCATCTAGAATTCTCTAAAATTGTGGTTGTATTCAAAATGATTTTAGGCTTACTTGTAATTTCTGACATAATCAAAGATGCAATGTATTTGACGGGGCTTTGCATTAAAACTGGATGGGTTGGAATCATGACTCATTAGTGTGATCCTGTAAGGATTCTTTCTGTTAAAAGAATGTTTGTCTCTGTCCCCGTCGCCTCTAAAGGGGTTCAGGCCTTAGACTCTAAAGTGTGTATGACTGAAACATGGAATCTGATGTATTTCATATGGCTCTAATTATGTCTTAATTCATATGTGAATTAAAAACTAATATAATTTGAAGACGAGCACATAGCCCTATTTGGCGTTTGTTTATTATGATGACCAATTAACAATGACATTTTCAGGATATCTTCTGTTCGTATATACAAATATACACTATTATATAATACATATATATATATATATATATATATATATATATATATATATATATATATTGTCATACTGTATTATATATGTACTGTGTACTGTATACTGCATTATATGCAATAAGCATTTACTAGTGTTATCTTTTAATTTACTGTGTATACTATAAAAAGATACAAAAGATAATTGCTATTGGTTGTTGTCTACAGATAGTTCTGAAGAGTCTGGTCATGAACCAATACCAGCTCAAAATGGCACCCAACCAGGTGAGTTCAGCCTACAAGCCCTCGTCCACACAACCATTCATTAACATTGAGCATTTCTACATGCCTGTTGAACACTTGTATGTGAAAACAATATGATCTGAGGTCACATATAAGCACAGAGTCCTATTGTATTTGTTGCCCTAATTTTAGTGGGGCAGGTTGTTGTGTTAAAAGTTACAGCGATTAACCCAATTTCAAAGTAGTTTTAGGTCAAGTTTATCCTCTACATGTGCGTAGTTCTGTAACTCTGTAAATCTAACTTTTAGCATTGCTCAGTCCCAACAGGATCTTGTAAGGGTTTGTTGTGATTTTTGCTACCATAAATAGCATCTGGAATTCTCTAAAATTGTGGTTATATTCTAAATGATTTTAGGCTTACTTGTAATTTCTGACATAATCAAAGATGCAATGATTTTGACGGGGCTTTGCATTAAAACTGGATGGGTTGGAATCACGACTCATTGGTGTGATAGTGACCTGTAAGGATTCTTTCTGTTAAAAGAATGTTTGTCTCTGTTACCGTCGCCTCTAAAGGGGTTCAGGCCTTAGACTCTAAAGTGTGTATGACTGAAACATGGATTCTGATGTATTTCATATGGCTCTAATTATGTCTTAATTCATATGTGTATTAAAAACGAATAGAATTTAAAGACGAGCACATAGCCCTATTTGGCGTTTGTTTATTATAATGACCAATTCACAATGACATTTTCAGGATATCTTCTGTTCGTATATACAAATATACACTATTATATAATATATATATATATATATATTAGTGCTGTCAAACGATTAAAATATTTAATCGCGATTAATCGCATTTATGTCATAGTTAACTCAAAATGAATCCTGATTAATCGCAAATTTTTATCTATTCTAAATGTCCCTTCGTTTATTTATTTTTTCCATCATTTTATTTTTATTTCAATGCCCTTATCAACATGGAAAAGTGGATTGGCTTGCTTTATGCAAATGTTTTATTTTATTGAAAACCAACATTGCCAAACAGGGCGGTACAAAATAAAATTATTAAGTGCACATTTCAGGTAAACAAGGACCCTATAGTGCAGTTAAACCATGGCTTAATATTTTCTTTTTTTCAAGTTTGCTGGGAACATAGCAGTCAGGCCTCTTATTTCAGAAACAATGAACCGTAACAGTTAGGTTACCAATAAAAGGTAAGCCTACTACTTCTTTGCTTTCAGCCAGCTGCCTGTTGACATTTTCAGACAACAGTGAAGCTCGCTTCTTTTGCACAACACAACTTTTAAAAGTAAACTTTCCATTCAGAAGTTTTTTATCATCCATTTCGCCGTATCGCGCTCACCATTCACTCAAACCGTAACGTTAGCCTACTACACAGTTTGCAAGGCCAAAAAGAACGTTAATCTATAAAAAAAAATAAAGAAATAAAATCGCGTTAATCACGCGATAAAAAAATGAACGGCGTTAAAATGGGTTTGCGTTAACGCCGTTAATAACGCGTTAAACTGACAGCACTAATATATATATATATATATATTGTCGTACTGTATTATATATGCACTGTGTACTGTATACTGCATTATATGCAATAAGCATTTATTAGTGTTGTCTTTTAATTTATTGTGTATACTATAAAAAGATAAAAAAGATAATTGCTATTGGTTGTTGTCTGCAGATAGTTCTACAGAGTCTGGTCATGAACCAACACCAGCTCAAAATGGCACCCAACCAGGTGAGTTCAGCCTACAAGCCCTCGTCCACACAACCATTCATTAACATTGAGCATTTCTACATGCCTATTGAACACTCGTATGTGAAAACAATATGATCTGAGGTCACATATAAGCAGAGTCCTATTTTATTTGTTGCCCTAATTTTAGCGGGGCGGGTTGTTGTGTTAAAAGTTACAGTGATTAACCCAATTTCAAAGTAGTTATTTAAGTTAAGTTCATCATCTATGCCCTTGGTGCCTTAGTGGAGTCCATGTAAGCTTCTAGATTGTCCCTGAAAGACACTCAAGTAGTTCTACCTGTCAACATTGCTCAGTCCCAACAGGATCTTGTAAGGGTTTGTGGTGATTTTTGCATCAGCCATAAATAGCATCTGGAATTTTCTTAAATTGTGGATATATTCTAAATGATTTTAGGCTTACTTGTAATTTCCGACAAAATCAAAGATGCAATGATTTTGACGGGGCTTTGTGTTAGGCTTTCTCACAAGGACCCAATCGCAGACCAGGTTGCAAAAAATACTTGATTTATTTCCTTAAAAACAGAACACGCAAAAATTCCAAGAAGGCAAAAACACAGTAGAGCAAAAATCAGAAAGTCCAATGAGAGAACAGGCAAACAGAACTCCAAAGGCAAAAACACAGATCAAAAACAGATGATCTTATACGATACCAGGTAGGCTACTAGGAAAAATGCAGGATTCAGACATAGATTCGCACAGACAAAGAATTACGATCCGACAGCGAACTACAGAAGCAAGCTCAATATATAGAAGGGGGAACAGAGAAAATACACAGATGAAACCAACGAGGGGAATTAACAAGGCACAGGAGAAACAAATCAGGCAACAATCATAGGTAAGATGGTGAACAGATAATATATACAGGTGAAACAATTCAGGTAAAACACTCAGTGAGATAATGGTGAACAGATGCATAGGCCGGGAAAAAGTAGAGGGCGGAGTCTCTGGACAATAACAGAACGCACATGGCCTGATCACAGAAACAAAACAACCACATGGCGAATAAAACAAACAGGGGGAAACCCGTGGCATAACAAAACACAAGCAGCGATCAATATGTAAAATGTCTCTTAGATCGCAGGGATCTTAACCAGTGGCGGTGCGTCAATACAGGGCGCGAGGGCGCCGCCCCTCCTAAAATTTTGAGATGGGGAAAAAAAAAAAAAAAAAAAAAAAAAAACATTATATACTGTCGCAGCCCAGCTCTCAGAAGGACGAAACAAGGGAATTTCTCAAGCACGTTCTTTATTAGGGCTTCAAACTTAAAACAAAAGGTATTTAAACAAACAGAAAATTTAATTAAAATTAAAGTCTTTGTCTGACTAGATTGGCACTGATCAGCCACTAGTCAAACAATCTGCAGGTGAGCTTTCAATTAGGGAAAGCCCGACCTGCCTAGTCCCCAGAACACCTCCCCGGGGTCCTAAAGTCTGCCTTGTATAGGCCTGGTAAGGGAATTAACTCGTGTTCAAACCAAGTGGGAGCCCAAGAGCAGCTTGGGCTACCACACACCCTCCCCCTTAACTTCAGGCCCTTCCCGGGGGCTAAAAGGAAGGTTTTAATTAAAGTCTTTCAACCTAAACACAAAAACCACCCAACATAACACATTTCAAGGCAGCAACAGGTTAGTCAAAATTACCACAATTTCAACATAAAATGTCCATTTTCCATTCTCAAAGTTCTGTTACTTTCCTGTGTCGGTAACCAGTTGGTCTGTCCAGCTCCTTCCAGCCTTGGGGTCTACCCTTCCCCCTTCCGGTCGTGGACTCTGTGGCTGGGCGATCTCTGTCCCTCGGTTCCTTTTGGCCGTGGGCTCACCATAGCCCTCAGTCTCGCAGTTGGTGGTCTTCTTGGCCCTGCTGGAGTAAACGAAGGAGTGCTCTTTCTCACCCAACAGAAGGCTGTCATTGGCCAGAGACCAGCCCACCTGCACCTCATCGATGTCGAGGTTCTTGCTGGAGCTGTGCTTCACTGGAATCTTCTCAATGACCTTAATCTTGAAGCCAGCCTTGCCCTCGGCTGCGCTGTATCTGCTTTCTTCAATGTGTCCCCTCTCTTTGTAGGTCTCGTCTGTGGGGCTTGCTACTACCGCCTTGTGCTGGTAGCCAGTGAACAGGCACATCTTTTTCCTCTGGGCAGGGGCAGCCATGCTTGTCTGGTCCCCCTCTTCACCGAGGTCGGCGACAGCATCATCGCCTTCGTCGTCTACCTCTTCATCGTCATCGTCATCCCCAGACTCTTCCTTAGCCATTCCAGCTTCCTTTGCTGGCGCTGCAGGGGTTGCGTCCAGTTCTTCCTCCTCATCTGAATCATTCTGGTCATCAACTTCAGACTCTACCTTAGCCTTCCTCATACCTGCTTCCTTTGCTGGCACTGCAGGGGTTGTGTTGGCAGCAGACATGGCTGGAGCTGCTTGTTTAGCTGGTGGGACTTCTTCCTTTGACTCACCATAGTCATCTTCCTCACCCACTCCGTTATCATCATCATCATCGTCCGCAGCATCTTCATCACCACTTTCATCAACATCATCAACATCATCGACAGCATCATCATCATCTTCATCAACAGTAACTCCGCCAACAGCATCTTCATCATCACAGTCACGGTCATACTCTTCATCATCATCGACATTATCTTCATCGACATCATCTTCATCATCACCATCATACTCTTAATCATCCTCTTCCTCAACCAACTCACCCAGGAACACAATCCCATTGGTCCTGGCCATCTTCGGTAGAGCCTCCCAGACCTGGGCAGTCTGAGCCACCTCTCCATGCGGCTGGTAAACCTCTGCTTCAAGCTGCATGTCCTCTTTCATGGCAGTAAGCATAGCCTTTACCTCCTGTCCTTCGGCCCCCTGGGTCAGCTTCTCCTTGACCTCCTCTAGGTCCTCTTCAGATGGGTTGGTCGATGTTCGTCTGCGAAGGTCCGTAACGGCTACCCGCAACTCTTCCTGCGACTGCCTGACGGCGGCCAACAATTTCTCTAATGCCGGATCCATAATCCACATCTTCTCACTGGGTCAGTCTGCTCACAGTCCCTCTCTTCGGCGACTTAGCTCGGTCACTCTGCCCGCATTCTCCACCATATGTCGCAGCCCAGCTCTCAGAAGGACGCAACAAGGGAATTTCTCAAGCACGTTCTTTATTAAGGCTTCAAACTTAAAACAAAGGTATTTAAACAAACAGAAAATGGGGTAAACCCTCCGGCTTGCGCTCAGTGCAACCGGCACCTTCCCCTGTCTCTCTCTCGTCAGCCCCGCTTCTCACTGACTTTAAAGTCTTTGTCTGACTAGATTGGCACTGATCAGCCACTAGTCAAACAATCTGCAGGTGAGCTTTCAATTAGGGAAAGCCCGACCTGCCTAGTCCCCAGAACACCTCCCCAGGGTCCTAAAGTCTGCCTTGTATAGGCCTGGTAAGGGAATTAACTCGTGTTCAAACCAAGTGGGAGCCCAAGAGCAGCTTGGGCTACCACAATACCAAACAATTAAAATAAGAAATGTACTGTGTTAACGCGTTAAATGTGTGTGGGAGACCATAAGCCCCTGTCAACAACCACTTAAATGTGACCAAATATAATATATTGCCATTCGTTATCACTGAGATAAGCCCCTCCTCCCTGAAGGGGTGCCGGCCAAATGGAAGTCAATGGGAGCTCTCATACTTTTCTGAAACATTTGAGCAAGGACAGCTTCTCATTGGCGGATGAAAGTTCGATCCTGAGGCGCAAAATTTTGCACCCTAACCAATGACATCGTTTCTTATTTCAACGCGACTGGACTATTCGTCGAATCAGAGACCTTTATCATTCCCTCACATCCCATATAAATCTCACGTATCTACGTGAGCAACATAGCTAGCAGAGACTTTGATTCTGTGAGTATGGCGACTGAAAACTCTGTGGTATCTCTTCGTGAAACACCTTTCAATCGACGATCAGATGTCGATAAGAAGAGACTGAAAGACATGGGACCCGAACGTCCGGATTTAAAAATGCAGCAGCAGAGCATCGACCGCGGGAGGACGTACACCCATAGCTTCTCCTCAAGCCTGTATGCTAACCGGAGCTGGTTAGCTGGTTGTTCAGTGAGTGATGCGTTTTTGTTCTAAAGTCCTGGGACTGAAACAATCTGGACTGCAACGGGGATGAGGGATCTAAAGCACTTCAACGATAAATGTAAGAAGCACAAATCTTGCCGCAGCCATCTAACTAACAGCCTGAAGCTAAGCCTCTTTGGAAGACTGAGTATAGCAGAGTAGCTCGACTAAGGGTACCGAATTGGCATTCGAAAACACAATGAAGAAGTAAGGAAAAACAGACACATTCTCTCAAGAATAATAGACTGTGTGAAGTTCTGTGGTGCATTTGAGTTGGCCCTGCGTGGTCATGATGAGAGCGAGAACTCGGATAACCCAGGGATATTCCGTGGCTTGGTGGACGTCGGTGCCTCACTTGACAGAGCATCTCGAGAGCGCGACTGTTTAAGGGAACATCCAAAACAGTCCAGAATGAACTTCTTGACTGTATGCTGGCTGTTGTGAGGGAAAAGTTAGTAAGATTTGCCAACTTGAAAGAGAGGAGGGCTAAATTTCTTTACAAGTAGTGGGGCCTACTCTTGTCAAACACCCAATGTAAAATGTGATATCTCTTGTGCTCTAAACCTCTCATGTGAGGGTGTGGGCACCTGTTTTATTATGTAAACCTCTGAAACCATTCTGCTCTGAACCTCTCATGCCCAAAGTTACAGTTTGTTGATGGTTGTTATTGGATAGGGTTTAGCACTGTGTGTTCTTGAAATAAAGCTTTGTTTTTTTATATTCTACTCAAACTCTTTTCTTATTGTGGAGTGCTATTTTAACCGCCGCCCAACTGCGCCCCCCCCCCCAAATAAAATTCACCAGCCGCCACTGATCTTAACAGTACCTCCCCCCTAACGGACGCCTCCAGGAGTCTTCTTGGGTGGAACGGGGAGCTTGTATTGAAAGTTTTTGCGGAGGGCTGGGCATAGGATGAAACAAGACAGGACCCAGGATCTCTCCTCGATGCCATAGCCCTCCCAGTCCACGAGGTACTGGAGTCCTCTGCCACGGCGGCGAACATCCAGCAATTGACGCACAGTATGTGTCTCTGAACCATCGATGAGAAGTGGGGTTGGGGTTTGGAAGCAGTGTGCAAGGGGCTACAAATAAAAGGTTTGATACGGGAAACGTGGAAGGTGGGGTGGATGCGTCGAAGGGGGGCAGGGAGGTTGAGACGAATAGCGGTGGGGCTGATGACTCTGGCGATGGGAAACGGTCCGATGAAGTGGGGGGAGAGTTTTCGGGACTCATTCTTGAGAGGGAGGTCTTGGGTGGAGAGCCACACCCGTTGCCCCTGCCGATAAGGGGGAGGTTGGGAGCGGTGTTTGTCTGCTTGGACCTTCATCCTCCGGCGGCAGCGACGGATGTATGCCTCAGCAGAAGGAACGCCCACCTCTCTCTCCTGGTCTGGGAACAGAGGTGGTTGATAACCCAGGGAGCACTCAAAGGGGGATCGGCCTGTGGAAGAAGTGATATGGGAATTTATAGCGTATTCCGCCCAGGGCAGTTGCTGGCTCCAGGAGGTGGGGTTCTGGGACGCCAAGCACCGCAGCACCGTCTCCAACTGCTGATTCGCTCTCTCGGTTTGGCCGTTGACCTGCGGATGAAAACCAGATGATAGACAGACAGATGCACCAATAAGCTTACAAAAAGCCTTCCAGAAACTGGAAGTAAACTGAGGACCCCTGTCAGAAACAACCTCTACAGGTAAACCATGTATTTTAAAAACGTGCTGAACCATCAGTCTAGCAGTGTCTTTGACAGAGGGTAGCTTGGGGAGGGGAATGAAATGGACAGATTTAGAAAATCGATCCACCACCGTGAGGATCGTGGTGTTGCCATCAGATAGGGGTAGACCAGTGATAAAGTCCAGTGAAATGTGGGACCATGGTCTTCTTGGAGCCAGCAGGGGTTGCAGCAGGACGGCTGGCGGTCGGGTAGATGTTTCATTCCGAGCGCAGAATGGACAAGCCTGGACGAACTTGTGGACCTCCTCCCTCATGGACGGCCACCAGAATCGTCGGCCAATGAAGGCTTGCGTTCGTCTGGCTCCAGGGTGACCGGAGAGCTGGGTTAAATGGTGGGCGGACGGAGCTAGGAACAAAAAGACGGTTAGGAGGGCACTGACTGGGTTTTACCTCATTAGGTTGAGCTGCAGGAACAATGGACTCGATATCAAATTGAGCCGCTCCTATAACACAATGAGGGGGGAGGATGGTATCCGGATCCTGAGGTCTCTCCCGGGGGCTGAATCGCTGAGACAGCGCATCGGCCTTAGCATTCTTGTGACCTAGACGGTAAGACAGGGTCAAATCGGGAGAAAAACATGGCCCAGCGGGCTTGACGGGGGTTGAGCCTCTTAGCAGTGCGGATGTACTGCAAGTTCTTGTGGTCAGTCCATACCAGGAGCGGCACAGAGGCACCCTCCAGCCAATGCCTCCACTCCTCCAGAGCTAATTTCACAGCCAGCAATTCCCTATTGCCGACGTCCTAATTCTGCTCAGTAGGCGTAAGAAGGTGTGAGTAGAAGGCACAGGGGTGGGTCTTGTTATCGCAGGCTGAGCGTTGGGAGAGCACAGCTCCAACGCCAATGTCGGAGGCATCAACCTCCACGATGAACTGTCTACTGGGGTTAGTTTGGATCAGGATGGGGGCTGAGGTGAAGCGTTGTTTGAGGACTCAGAAAGCTCCCTCCGCAGCAGATGACCAGATGAATTGAACAGCTGTGGAAGTCAGGGCTGTGAGGGGAGCCGCCAGTGAACCGTAATTCCTAAAGAAGCGTCGATAAAAATGTGCAAATCCTAGGAAACTTTGAAGCTCCTTGCGGGTGGAGGGAGGGGGCCACTCCAGGACTGCTTCGACCTTTTGCCGATCCATCTCGATGGTTCCGGGAGAGATCATGTATCCCAGGAAGGTGACTGTTCTTTGATGAAACTCGCACTTCTCAGCCTTCACAAAGAGCTGGTTCTCCAGCAGGCGTTGAAGCACGGAATGTACAAAATGTCTTAGATCGCAAGGATCTTAACACTTAACACTTAAAACTGGATGGGTTGGAATCACTCATTGGTGTGATATTGACCTGTAAGGATTCATTCTAAAAACGAATAGAATTTAAAGACGGGCACATAGCCCTATTTGGCATTCGTTTATTATAATGACCAACTAGCAATGACATTTTCAGGATATCTTTTGTTTATATATATATTGGTGTACTGTATTATATATGTACTGTATTCTGCATTGTGTGCAATAAGCATTTATTAGTGTTATCTTTTAATTTACTGTGTATACTATAAAGAGATACCGTAAATCCTCAAATGGGGTGCCCCATTCAAATCAACAGAACTTTTTGGAACATTCTGAAGAGCCTTTTTGGAGCATTCTGAATAAGTAAGAAATAAAGCCTTGCCCCTAATACGAGCCTGCCCCAAATACAGGCCGGTGCGCTGTGCAGCCTGAGTAAATAAAAGCCCCGGCCACAATTTGAGGATTTACGGTAATTGCTATTGGTTGTTGTCTACAGATAGTTCTACAGAGTCTGGTCATGAACCAACACCAGCTCAAAATGGCACCCAACCAGGTGAGTTCAGCCTACAAGCCCTCGTCCACACAACCATTCATTAACATTGAGCATTTCTACATGCCTGTTGAACACTCGTATGTGAAAACAATATGATCTAAGGTCACATATAAGCACAGAGTCCTATTTTATTTGTTGCCCTAATTTTAGCGGGGCGGGTTGTTGTGTTAAAAGTTACAACGATTAACCCAATTTCAAAGTTGTTATTTAGGTTAAGTTCATCCTCTACATGTGCCTAGTTCTGTAACTCTGTAAATCTAACTTTTAGCATTGCTCAGTCCCAACAGGATCTTGTAAGGGTTTGTTGTGATTTTTGCTACCATAAATAGCATCTGGAATTCTCTAAAATTGTGGTTATATTCTAAATGATTTTAGGCTTACTTGTAATTTCTGACATAATCAAAGATGCAATGATTTTGACGGGGCTTTGCATTAAAACTGGATGGGTTGGAATCACGACTCATTGGTGTGATAGTGACCTGTAAGGATTCTTTCTGTTAAAAGAATGTTTGTCTCTGTTACCGTCGCCTCTAAAGGGGTTCAGGCCTTAGACTCTAAAGTGTGTATGACTGAAACATGGAATCTGATGTATTTCATATGGCTCTAATTATGTCTTAATTCTTATGTGTATTAAAAACTAATATAATTTAAAGACGAGCACATAGCCCTATTTGGCGTTTGTTTATTATGATGACCAATTAACAATGACATTTTCAGGATATCTTCTGTTCATATATACAAATATACACTATTATAATATATATATATATATATTGTCGTACTGTATTATATATGTACTGTGTACTGTATACTGCATTATATGCAATAAGCATTTACTAGTGTTATCTTTTAATTTACTGTGTATACTATGAAAAGATACAAAAGATAATTGCTATTGGTTGTTGTCTACAGATAGTTCTGAAGGGTCTGGTCATGAACCAATACCAGCTCAAAATGGCACCCAACCAGGTGAGTTCAGCCTACAAGCCCTCGTCCACACAACCATTCATTAACATTGAGCATTTCTACATGCATGTTGAACACTCGTATGTGAAAACAATATGATCTGAGGTCACATATAAGCACAGAGTCCTATTGTATTTGTTGCCCTAATTTTAGCGGGGCGGGTTGTTGTGTTAAAAGTTGCAGCGATTAACCCAATTTCAAAGTAGTTATTTAAGTTAAGTTCATCCTCTACATGTGCCTATCTCTGTAACTCTGTGAATCTAACTTTCAGCATTGCTCAGTCCCAACAGGATCTTGTAAGGGCTTGTGGTGATTTTTGCTTCAGCCATAAATAGCATCTGGAATTCTCTAAAATTGTGGTTGTATTCAAAATGATTTTAGACTTACTTGTAATTTCTGACATAATCAAAGATGCAATGATTTTGACAGGGCTTTGCTAAAAACTGGATGGGTTGGAATCACGACTCATTAGTGTGATCCTGTAAGGATTCTTTCTGTTAAAAGAATGTTTGTCTCTGTCACCGTCGCCTCTAAAGGGGTTCAGGCCTTAGACTCTAAAGTGTGTATGACTGAAACATGGAATCTGATGTATTTCATATGGCTCTAATTATGTCTTAATTCATATGTGTATTAAAAACTAATATAATTTGAAGACGAGCACATATCCCGATTTGGCGTTTGTTTATTTATAATGACCAACTAGCAATGACATTTTCAGGATATCTTCTGTTCGTATATACAAATGTACACTATTATATAATATATATCCTGTATATATTGGTGTACTGTATTATATATGTACTGTGTACTGTATACTGGATTGTGTGCAATAAGCATTTATTAGTGTTATCTTTTAATTTACTGTGTATACTATAAAAAGATTAAAAAAAAAGAGAATTGCTATTGGTTGTTGTCTACAGATAGTTCTACAGAGTCTGGTCATGAACCAACACCAGCTCAAAATGGCACCCAACCAGGTGAGTTCAGCCTACAAGCCCTCATCCACACAACCATTCATTAACATTGAGCATTTTTACATGCCTGTTGAACACTCGTATGTGAAAACAATATGATCTAAGGTCACATATAAGCACAGAGTCCTATTGTATTTGTTGCCCTAATTTTAGCGGGGCGGGTTGTTGTGTTAAAAGTTGCAGCGATTAACCCAATTTCAAAGTAGTTTTAGGTTAAGTTTATCCTCTACATGTGCCTAGTTCTGTAACTCTGTGAATCTACCTGTCCACATTGCTCAGTCCCAACAGGATCTTGTAAGGGCTTGTGGTGATTTTTGCTTCAGCCATAAATAGCATCTGGAATTCTCTAAAATTGTGGTTATATTCTAAATGATTTTAGGCTTACTTGTAATTTCCGACATAATCAAAGATGCAATGTATTTGACGGGGCTTTGCATTAAAACTGGATGGGTTGGAATCATGACTCATTAGTGTGATCCTGTAAGGATTCTTTCTGTTAAAAGAATGTTTGTCTCTGTCACCGTCGCCTCTAAAGGGGTTCAGGCCTTAGACTCTAAAGTGTGTATGACTGAAACATGGAATCTGATGTATTTCATATGGCTCTAATTATGTCTTAATTCTTATGTGTATTAAAAACTAATATAATTTGAAGACGAGCACATAGCCCTATTTGGCGTTTGTTTATTTATAATGACCAACTAGCAATGACATTTTCAGGATATCTTTTGTTCGTATATACAAATATACACGATTATATAATATATATATATATTGGTGTACTGTATTATATGCAATAAGCATTTATTAGTGTTGTCTTTTAATTGACTGTGTATACTATAAAAAGATAAAAAAAGAGAATTGCTATTGGTTGTTGTCTACAGATAGTTCTACAGAGTCTGGTCATGAACCAACACCAGCTCAAAATGGCACCCAACCAGGTGAGTTCAGCCTACAAGCCCTCGTCCACACAACCATTCATTAACATTGAGCATTTCTACATGCCTGTTGAACACTTGTATGTGAAAACAATATGATCTGAGGTCACATAAATGTAGCGCCCCCTAGTGTACAGCTGACTACGCCACCCCTTGATCTCAGTTTGTCTGTGCTAAGGCCAGAGCAAGGGGAACTCTGTCTCAATAATCCGTACAGACACAGGTTCTTGGAAAAGTATAAAAATAGTCTTTTTTATTAATACATGGTATTAAAGTGTTGGTTTGGTTGGTCAACAGTAAAATAAATAACAAGGGAATACAGTGGGGAATCGCCAAGCTAACGGCACAGGAGCCAGAGAAGACAATGAGAACCACAACTAGAAGGGTTAGGGTCCCAATCACACGTGATCACTGTCTATAGACACACTGCAACTAAATGTCACTCTGATAAACTTAATTTAGGACTTAAGACTTCATGCTTCACAGCAACTTCCTGTCACACGTCTAAGCTATACATTAAGTGCAAGAGGGGGAACTAGGGAGATTGCCTTCTCAGAAGGGCCCTGTATGCTACCCTGGCTCCACCACCACCGAGGCTGGCTACACGAGAGGGAGGGGGGACAAAACAAAGGAATGATGAAACCACTCTAGCCTGTGATGTACAATAACTGCACTCTCACTACAATACTCGTTACGATCAACAGGCTAGAGGAAAAACAAACCAAAATCTAGTTAAACAATAATCACCACCACAATCATACGTGTAGAGAACAGCAACAGCAACACTCCAAATGCTGGTTGCAGTTAAACAGTCTAAAAACATAAACAGACAATTAATACCGGTTGATCACATTCCATTGGCAATACAATTCATGATCTAGATTTATTCATCACAACAAACAGGATAAAGATGCCACATGACAAAGTGGTCAATATAAAAGGCAGGCCTACTATTAAATCGCTATAAAGCGACCAGGGAAATAGCATCTATGCACATTCCTCCGGGCAAATGAGCTACACCACTACGGCAGAGCATAACTCAGAGACGTACCTGCCGCTCACGTTACCGGATGCAAGGAACGCTACGTTTATAGCAGGTACCCAACGACAGCCACAATACCCAGCGGGTGCTGGGTGAAAACAAATACACATCTTATTACAATCTGTCAGTTAAAAACAGTGTACAACAACGGTTATGCTTGCCGTTACATTATCGTACCTTGTCCATGGAAATGATCACGCAAAACACTGGTACATCGCGGTTCAATCAGCGTCTGCTTCCCCATACACACTATTGAGACAAACATTTCTTAGCATGCTTGTGAATCAGAATCAAGGAAAACCGCTTTGACATACCTTTGTAGTTCGAGACAGCACCCACATCACTGCTTCCTCACACCAGTGCCAGCAGCAGAGTGATAACATACCGGCATAAGGACCCCAGGTGTCTATATATATATATCTACACGCCTACCTCTACGGCATTTAGGTGGCCTACCAGATGCCCACTCCACCCCCCAATTAGTGACGTGATTGGCACTGGGAAGAGAGCGCACAAACGATGGAGGGAGACTAATGGAGCCTAGTCCTAACCTGGTGCCCAGGCTACATATAAGCACAGAGTCCTATTGTATTTGTTGCCCTAATTTTAGCGGGGCGGGTTGTTGTGTTAAAAGTTGCAGCGATTAACCCAATTTCAAAGTAGTTATTTAAGTTAAGTTCATCCTCTATGCCCTTGGTGCCTTAGTGGAGTTCATGTGAGCTTCTAGATTGTGCCTGACAGATACGCAAGTGCCTAGTTCTGCAAGTCTGTAAATCTACCTGTCCACATTGCTCAGTCCCAACAGGATCTTGTAAGGGTTTGTGGTGATTTTTGCAGCAGCCATAAATAGAATCTAGAATTCTCAAAAATGTCACACTAGCACTGGCATGTACTGGCATTTCACACTGGCACTGAAACTGGCACTGAAACTTACACTGAAACTGGCACTAGCACTGTACTTACTGTCTTTCATTACCCCAGATCACCGTCCCCCTTTTGCGGAGTGTGCAGGGCAAGCTAATGCCTTGTCTGGGAAGTCTTGCTTGAGGAGAACTAAAGAATTCCTGAATGAAAAAAGGCCATTTGATGATGTTTTGAGGTTTGTAGCAGAGGCCGTAGCACACACAAGTAGCCAACTAGTTAACTGGCTGAATCAGTGGGAACTAGCAGAGAACTAGCATACAAACCACTGATGACATTTGTGCATTAGCTACACAGCATCACATGAGATAAAGACATATTTACCAAAGATTTCAGCTTTAACCCTCTTTCTTCAGTTTGCTCTGAAGGGGTAGACCTCTCCAGACAATCCCAAACCGCAAATCAAAGATTTGATTGGTTAAGGATCCTTTCACTTTGATTGACATTAGATTGACATTAGGAACCTTTCAAAATGTCTTCAAAAAGGGGCAGCCTGGGCACACAACAAAGAGCTACACATAGCATAGTTTTGATTGGCTGTAGATCACACAACAAAGAGCTACACGTAGCATAGTTTTGATTGGCTGTAGCTCAGCCACTTGCACTCAGAGAGACAGAGCAGACAGTGTAACATCACATGTTTGGATTAACTGGGTTAGGGTATATAGGGGTTACGGTTTATATAATATAATATTGTTAACTGTTAAATATGTTAACTGACACTTTATATAATATAATATGGATGTCTATATTAACTGACACTTTATATAATGTAATATTGATGTTTATGTTATCTGACACTTTATATAATGTAATATTAACGTTTATGTTAACGGCCCCTTTATATAATGTAATATTAACGTTTATGTTAACTGACACTTTCTATAATGTAATATTAACGTTTATGTTACCCATTTCCATCAGAAGGTTGAGCAATGCCTGTCAGAAAGCATGTCACTGCAGTGTGCTCCTTCTCTCTGGTGCAGGTCAATGGAGAATCTGGGGAAGTTTCTGGAATGCGCTGATGTCAATGATTCAACATCGTTCACAGATGACAACTTCGTTGCACACGTTTACAACAACTTCAGTGGTCAGGGTCCCCAGGTCAGTCAATCTGTCAATAGAGTCAATATAGAACAATCAACTTATTTACCACCATATGTTTTGTGTTGGTTTGTGTTGGTTTGTGTCGTGCTTTGGCAGAATTTCAGTAAAGCCTCTGATGTTGCTAGAAGATTCTTGAAACAAGGTTAGGGTTAGGGTTAGTGGTTATCTTCCAGGGTTAGGGTTAGGGATAGGTAAGGTTATCTCCCTTACTCATAACATAATGTAGCGTCATGCGGAGTCAGTCGTATCTTTGGCTTCTTTGCCGTTAATAACCTTAGGCACAAGCATTCCATAGCACACACATATACACAAGCATTCCATAGCACACACAGATACACAAGCATTCCATAGCACACACAGATACACAAGCATTCCATAGCACACACAGATACACAAGCATTCCATAGCACACACAGATACACAAGCATTCCATAGCACACACAGATACACAAGCAAGGGAAAGGATCGATAAGACACAAAGGGCAAGGGTCTATAAGACACAAAGGTACAGATAAATATTACAGCATGTGATACGCGATGTTAACCCTCCTATTATGTTCAAATTTTACCCACATCTATTATGCTTGGGGTCAATTTGACCCCAGCAATTTAAACCTCCAAAAAATTATTATAATTATTTTTTTTTACCAAAGTTTATGTGTCAGGTACTTTAGGTTTGTTTGTTGACTACCTAAATAGCCCTTAAAAATAAAACAATATCCCCACCCACTCCCTTTATACATCCAGAATACATGTTACGCGACTATGGAGAAATATGCAGATCCCCATAAAATCTCACTGATTGACCTAAAATTGGAAAGAGATATCCTTCTGGTGTTTTTATGGCTTCATATTATTTCTAAGTACATATTGTTGTTATCTATAACATTTGGAATAAAAAACTATTTCTTTTATCAAGAAAAGTAACAATATGATGAAAAAAGTTGATATTTCTTATATATTTTATACAAGTAAAACAGCCTGGGGTCAAATTGACCCCAAACAACACCTATGCGTAAAATATGTGTACAGGACATTGAAAACATATCATCATGTTAATTTTGTGTTTACCCAGTTGTCCCCATTAAATTAGGAAAAGTCATTAAATATGAAGCAAAACAAATTATGTCAAACATTTATTTAGAGACGTTAAACATTGAATGGGGTCAAATTGACCCCAAACATAATAGGAGGGTTAAGTGTTATTTTGCAATGTACTATGTATGCTGTGAAAAGATAATTTATATTTGTTGTTCTACAGGGAGTGGTGGGGGGCGATATTGAGGACCAGGTAAGTTCAGCCTACAAGCCCTCGTCCACACAACCATTCATTAAAATTGAGCATTTCTACATGCCTGTTGAACACTTGTATGTGAAAACAATATGATCTAAGGTCACATATAAGCACAGAGTCCTATATTATTTGTTGCCCTAATTTTAGCAGCGCAGGTTGTTGTGTTTAAAGTTAGAGTGATGAACCCAATTTCAAACTAGTTATTTAAGTTAAGTTCATCCTCTATGCCCTTGGTGCCTTTGTGGAGTTCATGTGAGCTTCTAGATTGTGCCTGACAGACACGCAAGTGCCTAGTTCTGCAAGTCTGTAAATCTACCTGTCCACATTGCTCAGTCCCAACAGGATCTTTTAAGGGTTTGTGGTGATTTTTGCAGCAGCCATAAATAGAATCTAGAATTCTCAAAAATGATGCACTGGCACTGGCACTGGCATTGGCACTGGCACTGGCACTGGCACTGGCACTGGCACTGGCACTGGCACTGGCATGCACTGGCATTTCACACTGGCACTGGCACTGGCACTGGCATGCACTGGCATTTCACACTGGCACTGGCACTGGCACTGGCACTGGCACTGGCACTGGCATTTCACACTGGCACTTGCAGTAGGAAAACCCCACTAGGCCACAAATGCTAAACAGACGGACTCTGATGGCTAACAGAAAATACACGCTAACATTAACCAAGGAGGAAAAGACATTTGTAATTAGAACACAAAGCTTAGAATTGAACGATAAATCATTTACTCTTGCATTCGCATGGCATTTTGGCACACAACTACGCCCAGAACACACACACACACACACCACCCAGAACACACACACATACACACACCACCCAGAACACACATACACACCACCCAGAACACACACACACATACACACCACCCAGAACACACACAGACACACACCACCCAGAACACACACACACACACCACCCAGAACACACACAACATGCTCGCTGCGCGCCACAATAATATGAGAAAAGTGACAATATATTAGTTTAATATTTTATGGTAGATGTAACAACAGCTTCACTGTGTACTCAAAACATTACAGAATATCAGAATATGCTGGAGAAATGTGATTGAGTTTTGCTTTTGACTGTTCGCCAATTAGCTCGGAAGCTTCAGATAAAAGCCCTTTACTGCCACTTTGATTAAACTACTTACAGCATTACTGGTTTCTCAGGTTCCAGGTCAGTTCCAGTTTGGTTCCGGTTTGGCAAATATTGATCTTCCCACTGAGCTTCTGAATGAGGAAGAGGAAAACACAATGGCCTTCTCTCTGATCCATTCTCCCCTGAATTTTGAGGTCAGTCAAGCCTACGGTACATTCATATCCCTTACTTCCCAGTAAGACTAAGTCCTTATCCAGAACTAACCCTAACCTAATTATGCTATGACATGAGAAGACCAGTGGAGAAGACCAGCTCTGGTAGCTATGTGGGCAATATCCCATGGCCTTTTTCAATAATGCTGCCTTGAGTTACACAAGTATATTTTGCCTTCACCCAAAGCTACCCAAAATGTGTAATTCAGTATCCAACGATACGCGTGTACAGTGTGCATGGAACCTTCAGTGCTTCATCACAAATCTGATTCATAGTGCTTAGGGTTAGGGCTGGGGTTGGGGTTAGGGCTGGTGTTGGGGTTGGGGTTGGGCTTTGTCACAGCTTTCAGTGTATATTTGCCAGACCAGAAATCAACATTCCCATAATGCAACAGGAGCTGCCATTTTGTTTTTCTTGTCCAGGATTTCGGTGTCCTAGATGGACGCCTTTTTGGGATTAGCGTCTGTGATAAGAACATCTCAGGGTTGAGCCAGTGCATCAATATCACAGTGAATTTAAACATCTCTGACGTGAGTATATGACTCCAAACTCAACAGCGATTTTAATGTTACTATAACAAACCCCAGATATGTCCATTAAAAGGTCATGCTTTGTAAATTCACCAAGCTTCACTGACTGTCAACATGGAGATCAGAATGTTTTATAACAATGCGTGGCACATATGCACACACACACACACACAAACACACAAACACACACACACAGCCTGTAATTGTATAACATTGTGACACACTACTCCTCATTTTATTATCTGTAGGACACAAAGGAACCATCTTGTGTATTTTTGGACTTCTCAAACAAAAGTAAGGATGATCTCTTGGTGATGCTGATGGTATGGTTTTGATTTGCATTTCCTAATAATCTACATTTGCTTGTGACCACCGACATGTGTAATATGATTCTGTGTGTTTTCCTCACAGACATATATAATATAATGCTGGGTGTTTTTATCTGTGTATAATATAATGCTGGGTGTGTAATATAATGCTGGGTGTGTTTATCTGTGTATAATATAATGTTGGGTGTGTTTATCTGTGTATAATATAATGCTGGGTGTGTTTAACTGTGTGTAATATAATGCTGGGTGTGTTTATCTGTGTATAATATAATGGTGGGTGTGTTTATCTGTGTATAATATAATGGTGAGTGTGTCTATCTGTCCATAAGGCTTGCACCTTTACCTGTAGCTCCTCTTGGCGGTCAGGGTCAGGGTTAGGGGTAAGGGCTTGGGGTCATGATCAGGGTCAGGGTTAGATTAAGAATTATTATTCAGATGGATATATAAATATGTGGTAAGGTATGGGGGGGGGGGGGGGTAATGCAGTTGGATATATATATAAATATCTATTCCTTTCAGGTTTCAGCCAGGAAGGCTGCTCAACCAAGTGGATAAAAGAGAATGCCAAAGTGGTCTGTTCTTGTAACCACCTGACTTACTTCGCTGTACTGTTGGTATGTGATGGACAGTACACCTTCTTCCAACATGCTTTGCTTTGACAGATAATTGCTTGAAGGTTGTTTAGTAGTGCTGTCAAACGATTAAAATATTTAATCGCGATTAATCGCATTTATGTCATAGTTAACTCAAAATTAATCGCGATTAATCGCAAATTTTTATCATTTTATTTTTATTTTAATGCCCTTATCAACATGGAAAAGTGGATTGGCTTGCTTTATGCAAATGTTTTATTTTATTGAAAACCAACATTGCCAAACAGGGCGGTACAAAATAAAATTATAAAGTGCACATTTCAGGTAAACAAGGACTCAGCCTATAGTGCAGTTAAATGATGGCTTAATATTTTCTTTTTTTTCAAGTTTGCTGGGAACATAGCATCAGGCCTCTTATTTCAGAAACAATGAACCGTAACAGTTAGGTTACCAATAAAAGGTAAGCCTACTACTTATTTGCTTTCAGCCAGCTGCCTGTTGACATTTTCGGACAACAGTGAAGCTTGCTTCTTTTGCACAACACAACTTAAGTAAACTTTCCATTCAGAAGCTTTTTATCATCCATTTCGCCTTATCGCGCTCACCATTCACTCAAACCGTAACGTTAGCATACTACACAGTTTGCGAGGCCAAAAAGAACGTTAATCTAAAAAAAAAAAAAAATGCGCGTTAATCTCGCGATAAAAAAATTAACGCCGTTAAAATGGGTTTGCGTTAACGCCGTTAATAACGTGTTAAACTGACAGCACTATTGTTTAGGTTTAGGTGTGTTTTCGCAGGATGAACCGTTGGGCCATTCTGAGGGTGAGGGTGAGGGTGAGGGTTTAGGTAGGGTGAGGGTTAGAATCCATACAAACGCTAGTAGCAACGCTAGCAAACGTGTAAAGCAAACATGTAAAGCAAATGTTTAAAATTTTTAATCGAATGCATAGATATTACTGTCATTACTTAGTGGGTATACAGTGCGCTTGTAAGATTACTATTACCAGGGTAAGAAGAGTAATGGAACAGAAAACTATGTAGATGGTGGCAGTTATTTACATTGCAGGTAAAGCTAGCACAGAGTATGGGGTAGAATAAGAGAATGTGACATGAAATGTGGTGATTTACATCAGATTAATGATATGTGGTGATTTACATATGATTAATGATATGTGGTGGTTTACATATATTAATGATACATATTTATCTACATTTAGGTGTCTCCTAATATCACCAAGGCCCATGTTGTGAACCTCACCTACATCTCTGTGATTGGCTGTAGCATCTCTCTCGCTTTCCTGCTTCTCACCGTCTTCCTGTTCCTCATCCAGAGGTAGTTACACAAGAGATGTGTGTGTGTGTGTGTGAGAGTGTGTGTGTGTGAGTGTCTGTCTGTGTGTGTGTGTGTGTGTGTGTGTGTGTGTTAGTGTGAGTGTGTGTGGGTCAAGGTTATTATAGTTTTGCATTTTTCACTAGTTTTTATTTTTATTTCGTTTTGACTTTTTGTTTTCAATTTCAGTTTAGTTTTAATTCGTTTTTAAAGCGGGTTTGCTAGTTTAGTTTAGTTTCTATTTTTTGAAAATGCTTAGTTTGAGTTTAGTTTTTATTAGTTTCAGTATTAGTTTTAGTCTTTACCGCGGAATGCAACAGACCAAGGGGGGGGGGGCAGTCAGGGAAGCTTCATTTTTTGGCTTGCAAAACAAAATGCTCAAAATGAATAGAAGATACAAGCTATAATAAATAATATGTAATAAAAAATCACCAAACATACCATTTAAAAAAAAATATTCACTTAGGACAGATGAACAGCCATCCACAAAAGACAACTATGAAAGATCTGTGTCAGACGTGTGTCAGTCAGAATTTGCGCATATCCTGTTCAAACAGACAGGAGACAGGGAGACGGTGAGGCAGCGACGAGCGGTGCCTCATCTCAGATTGCGCAATCCCTCACAAACTGGGTTGAGCGCATGCGTAGAACCTATTTACTCTTGCTGATCTGACGTAAAGCTGCATTGAAAAAGCACAGAGAGGAGGCAAACAGTACCTCTGCTTCAATGAAGGGAGCATGCGAGAGCCCACCGGTCGGGTTTGTGCTTGTTCTGCCGTTACTCTTCTTATATTTGACCTTGACTACGAAAATGGAAGATTCTATAGCTAAGCTAAAACATTTCTCATAACTGGACTTTCAATCAAAACGTGAATTGATCAATAATGGGAGACCAATGCCGTAGCTAAAAGGTATGCTTCAAACGACGGGACAGAAGATAACTCGATCGACTTCTCACACCCAAAGCCAAATTGCTTTGAAAATATTTTGAACCTCAAGAATAGATTTTGGTTTTGGACCTGTGCAACTTCGTAAGAGTTCATATTCACGAGTGCATAATCACACATATTAACACGAGTTCATCACAAGCTAGCAGCTGCCAACTGTATGTAGCCACCTTACCAGACTATGTAAAGAATGCTGTGTGTAAAGAATGCTGATATGAAAAACAACCAGTAGTCAAAGTGCAAGCTGCCAATTGAATGGTGATTTAAGCTACTGTATTGGGTTTATATATTTGTAAATCTGACTCTGAAGTGCCTCACCAGCCACGAACCTCACCGCACGTTACTGTTCCAAGTAATTCCAAAAACATCCAAGGGGGTGAATACTTATGCAAGGCACGCTTTCTCCCGATTTTTGCCGCCATGAAACTAGGTGAGGGGCGTGTACTAAATGTGGTACGGCGGAAGATAGACTATAAGGCTATGTATGAAATAAATTGACATCTATGAAATACATTGACAAAGACGAAAACGAAGGACATTTTCTCTATAATTCTATTTTATTTTAGTTCGTTTTGTAAAGACACAATACAGTTTCAGTTAGTTATCGTTTTTTTATAAAGCCTCGTTTTTATTTTTATTTCAGTTAACGAAAAAAAAAATCACACCTCGTTTTCGTTTTTTCGTTAGTTTTCGTTAACGATAATAACCTTGGTGTGGGTATGTGAGTGTGTGTGTGTGTGTGTGTGTTAGTGTGAGTGTGTGTGGGTATGTGAGTGTGTGTGTGTGTGTGTGTGTGTGTGTGTGTGAGAGTGTGTGTGTGTGTGTGTGTGTGTGTGTGTGTGTGTGTGTGTGTGGGTATGTGAGTGTGTGTGTGTGTGTGTGTGTCTGTGTGTGTTAGTGTGAGTGTGTGTGGGTATGTGAGTGTGTGTGTGTGTGTGTGTGTGTGTGTCTGTGTGTGTGTGTGTGTGTGTGTGTTAGTGTGTGGGTATGTGAGTGTGTGTGTGTGAGTGTGTGAGTGTGTGTGTGTGTGTGTGTGTGTGTGTGTGTGTGAGTGTGTGTGTGTGTGTGTGTGTGTGTGTGTGTGTGTGTGTGTGTGTGTGTGTGTGTGTGTGTGTGTGGGTATGTGAGTGTGTGTGAGTGTGAGTGTGTGTGTGTGTGTGTGTGTGTGTGTGTGTGTCTGTGTGTGTGTGTGTGTGTGTGTGAGTGTGTGTGTGTGTGAATGTGAGTGTGTGTGTGTGTGTGTGTGTGTGTGTCTGTGTGTGTGTGTGTGTGTGTGTGTGTGTATACACTAAGGGTTTGCAGCAGGGCTATTATCTGTACCTGTTTTCAGAAACCAGAAGTGGGTGTGGTCCAACTCAGACGTAGTTCAAAATAGATTTAGCCTAGAATTTGAAAATGCAAATGAATAGCTGTCATGAGAATTCGTGTTTCCTGCTGTTAACAAAACTAACCAACTCATCACACACAGTGCCTCAGCAGGAACAAGCTGTACGTGAGGACACACACACGCACGCACACACACTCATGTGGTCTACGCACACATCCTCAAACACACACATTCCACACACACTGCACACACTGCAAATGAGTTGAGGGAAATGCTTTGCATGACATTGTTCCATTATAAGGAAATGATGTGGCTAAAATGTTATCTGATGGGGTATGATAGGGACATGTTCAGTAGCCCTATGATTACACAGTGAACCTTTAAAGTTCAGTAATCCTATGATTACACAGTGAACCTTTAAAGTTCAGTAACCCTATGATTACACAGTGAACCTTTAAAGTTCAGTATGAATTTGTGACACTACACAACAAATTATTACACAGTGAACTTTTAATGTATAAGAATTATAGTCCCACGTAGTGGATTGCAACCCAGCAAGGGTGCAAGTGTTTGTGTGTGTGTGTGTGTGTGTGTGTGTGAGAGAGAGTGTGTGTGTGTGTGTGTCTGTGTTTGTGTCTGTGTGTGTGTGTGTGTGTGTGTGAGAGAGTGTGTGTGTTCGTGTGTGTGTGTGTGTGTGTGTGTTTATGCCATCCTAAATTGTAGATTGAGCTGCTTGAAATTGAAACATTTATCTTAGGGTTAGGGGTCAGGGTTAGGGTTCGCTCAGTGCCATAACCCAATTAAAATAGCCGAAACAGATCTGGAATGTCCTGAGGTTGCATGGGAGTTAGGAGAGCCTATGGGAGTTAGGAGAGCTTATAGGAGTTAGGAGAGTCTATGGGAGTTAGGAGAGCCTATGGGAGTTAGGAGAGCTTATAGGAGTTAGGAGAGCCTATGGGAGTCAGAAGAGCCTATGGGAGTTAGGAGAGCCTATGGGACCAAAGGTAACATTGCAAATGCATAAAGCAGCAATTTGCCTGATAAAGTAAGGATTGCATGTTATTTAACCCTTCTTGCTCTTGCTGTTCTTTTGTTCTTGCTGTCAATATGCCTTTAAATCAGAATCAGAATCTGAATCAGAATCAGAAAGGTTTTTACTGCCAAGTAGGTTTTCACCTACGAGGAATTTTTTGTGGTACGTTGGTGCAAACAATAAACATACACAATAAACAATAAACAATACACATATTAAGTTACAGCAGGAGTGTGCAAAAAAGGGATTAGAGTCCGTGTTGGGGGGCGGGGTCCCGGGCCTTGTTGATAAGGCCAACCTCAGACAGGAAGGTGCTCAGGTGGCGTGAGGTTTTGGTCCTGATGGACCGCAGCCTTCTGCCGGAGGGGAGTGGCACAAGGAGTTTGTGTCCAGGGTGGGAGGGATCAGCCATAATCTTCCCTGCACGCCTCAGGGTCCTGGATGCATACAAATCCTGGAGAGATGGCAAATTGCAGCCAATCACCTTCTCCGCAGAACGAATGACACGCTGCAGTCAGCTTTTGTCTTTGGCAGTGGCAGCAGCGTACCAGATGGTGATGGAGGAGGTGAGGATGGACTCAATGATGGAGGTGTAAAAGTTCACCATCATTGCCTTTGGCAGGTTGAATTTCTTCAGCTGCCGCAGGAAGTACATCCTCTGATGTGCCTTTTTGGTGAGGGAGATGATGTTTAGCTCCCACTTGAGGTCCTGGGAGATGATGGTGCCCAGGAAGCGGATGGACTCCACACTGTCAACTGGGGCGTCACTCAGGGTGATGGGGTTAGGAGGGGCTGGGTTCTTCCTGAAATCGACAACCATCTCCACTAACGGTGGAAACCCATGACAGCGACGCGATACGCTTCCATCACTTTGAGTGGGCGTGTTGTAACGTGTGGAAATAGCATTTTCAAACTGTCAGAGACGACACCAAACATTCTGATTGGCCGCTGCGGGAAAAATCGCTCCTCATTTGCATAGGATTCAAAATTTTTCAACTTTTATCGGTCGCGTCGCCCAAAAAGGTGGTCTACGTCACAATGGACACATGTTTTTAGTTAGGAGAAATATACAAAAACATCAAGGCATGTGAGACTTCCTTAAAAAGTCAAACAGGCCTCAACCTCCTAAGGATTGCTTCATGTTATTTAAAGTAGGGATTGCTTCATGCTATTTAAAGTAGGGATTGCTTCATGTTATTTAAAGTAGGGATTGCTTCATGCTATTTAAAGTAGGGATTGCTTCATGCTATTTAAAGTAGGGATTGCTTCATGTTATTTAAAGTAGGGATTGCTTCATGTTATTTAAAGTAGGGATTGCTTCATGCTATTTAAAGTAGGGATTGCTTCATGTTATTTAAAGTAGGGATTGCTTCATGTTATTTAAAGTAGGGATTGCTTCATGCTATTTAAAGTAGTGATTGCTTCATGCTATTTAAAGTAGGGATTGCTTCATGCTATTTAAAGTAGGGATTGCTTCATGCTATTTAAAGTAGGGAGGAAGATAAAGTAGGGATTGCTGGAGAATTAATGAGTGAAAGGAGAAGACACCGAAGTAAAATATGAGTCGAGATAAAATTCTGTGAATCCAAATCTCACACTCACCCACTCTCACCAGCGGGGAATGGGGGAGGTGGGCCGGCCATTTCATGATGTGGAGATGTACCAAATGGTCTACTCGACGTCAGCATGGGCCTTGATTTTAAACAGTAGATGGCATGATCAGCCACTATGTTGCCAGGGGATAGATTAATTTGGCCATAGCCCTGATTCTTTCCCTCTTTCTCCCAGGCAAGTGGACTCAGACGTGTCTAAGAAGGTGCATATTAATTTGGCTATAGCCCTGATTCTGCTGAATGCCCATTTCCTGCCCAGCCACTGGGTGGCATCTATGGCACCCTCTGGTGGCTGTGTTTATATTGCCATCATGCTGCACTACTGCCTACTGGCCACTTTCAGCTGGATGGCCATCGAGGGCTTCCATCTTTACCTGCTTCTGGTGCGCGTCTTCAACACCTACATCAACAGATACCTGCTCAAGCTGGGTCTGTTGGGCTGGGGTAAGTGTGTGTGTGTGAAGGCTTCCACCTTTTATCTGTTTCTAGTGCGCGTCTTCAACATCTACATCACAAAATACCTGCTTAGGCTGGATCTGTTGGGCTGTGGTAAGTATGTTTGTGTGAGAGACAGAGAGGAGGGGGGGGGGGGGGGGCTACCCTAGACTGATAGATAGATAACGACTGTTAGCCCTGGGCTAGCTGTTAGCACTGGAATAGCTGTTAGCACTGGAATAGCTGTTAGCACTAATCCTGTTTACCTGTGGGGAGGTGTATACTCTGAACTAAGTGGGATCATGGCAACTAATCTTTGCACCATTGTTTGTTTGTGTGTGTGTGTGGGTGGGTGTTCGCACCCATATTGACATGTTTCCTTGTGTTTATACCCGCCAGGCATCCCTGCTGTTGTTGTATGTTTAATCCTGATCATCGACAAAGATGTTTATGGGCTTGTAACTGTCATACCCCCTGGAAATGATTCCAACAGCACACTACAGATGTGAGTCAACAACAATTAGCCTACCCACTGGACATGACAACATAAGTTAGTCTACACAAGTTAGCCTACACAAGTTAGCCTACACACTGTATATGACAACACCAGTTAGCCTAAACCAGTTAGCATACACTAGTTAACCTGCACACTGTCTATGACAACAACAGTTAGCCTACACGAGTTAGCCTACGCCAGCAAGACTACCCACTGACTTACAGCAGAGAGGATTATGAAAGCACTATTGATTAGATATCTGCACAGATTCTGGGACAGTTGAAAAGTTAAAGAGTTGGCCAATAAAATTAGTTTCTGAATGCTTTTCCTGTTTTGTATTGGACTTAAATAGTATAATAGATAAATAGTGAGGTATGGTATCGGGATGTATCGGACTGGTGCAATGTGAAGCATTTCCAGGTTGCATGATGTTCTCTGTTCTCCATGTCTGCCGTGTCTCCCAGGTGCTACATCAGCAGTGATGTGGTGAAGCTGGTCACCACGGTCGGGGGCTTCGCGCTGGTGTTTGTGTGTAACCTGGGTGTGCTGGTGGTGATTGTGAGGCTGGTCCTGCAGCTGCGCCTCAGTGGCCCCCCCCCAGGAGAGAAGAGTAAGGGCGGCCGCATGGGGAGGGATGCCTGCTCACTCATGGCCGTGTCCTGCATGCTGGGCATCACATGGGGCCTCGTCTTCCTCTCCTTTAGTCAGCTAACCCTGGCCGGCATCTACCTCTTCTGCATACTCAACTCTTTCCAAGGCAAGGCAGTGTGTGTGTGTGCGTTTTTGTGTTCGGTGTGTGTGTGTGGGTGCATGTTAGGGCTGAACGATTAATTGCATTTGCAATTTAATCGCGATATGATAGAACGCGATTTTCTAACCGCAACGTTCGCGATTAAAAAACGTGGTCAAAAAAAAAATATATATAATTTTTTTAAGATGGTACATTTTGCACACAGTGTTTAAAAAGTGCATGCCTAGTGTTTATACTTAAAATGACTTTTTTAAATGACTTAAATGCACAGTGGCAAAGCCACCGATTTGTTGTTCTTGTTTCTGTAATGAGCAGTTAAATAAAAATGTAAAATGTGGGAAAGAATATTTTACACTAAATGTATCTAATATTGTGTTGGTCATATTCAAATCATTCATTACGTTTTGTTGGGAAAAAAGAGGATAAAAAAAAAATCGCATATCGAATCGCAATCGCAATATTTTGGTAAAAAAATCGCAATTAGATTATTTTCCCAAATCGTTCAGCCCTAGTGCATGTGTGTGTATTATGAACTTCACATTTACAGTACCGCAACATTCTCCCTTGCCTTGAATCACTAGTGTGTGTGTGTGTGTGTGTTTATGAACTTCACATTTACAGTACTGCAACATCCTCCCTTGCCTTGAATCTTTAGCACATCCACTCCTAGAATTACCCATATTCCACAAATATTTCAAGGCAAGCTGTTGTCATGACACCAAGAACACAAAACAGTAAATGGGCCATTCTACCGAATTGGTGCAAAGTGTGGTCCCACAACAATAAAAACTATTTACAAAACAATTAAGTATTCAGACATATATATTTACTAAGAATATGTTATGGTCTATTTAAACCCAAGACATTAATTGAGATAGGGATAGGCTAAATATATACAAAATCATCATTTATTGGGTACTTTCTATGGGAAGTAGCTGTCCCTAACCCTGGCATCTAAATTTTAATGTCTGTAAATAACACTTTTTAGATTTTTTAGATTTTTTTCAATTATGTAATTTCAAAGATCTTTGCGATTAAGTTTAAACAGAACTTGGAAGATTTAGATTTATTGTGGGTTTAATTAAAAAAAAAAAAAACTATACTCAAAAAATCATGTCCATAGTTTTCATGTCACTACCGAAACACAGGAGTTTTAGTCCATTGGCTGAGCCTGGTTTTTAGCCACACCCCTGCATTTATAACCAGGCAGTGATACTGCATCCCTGTCCCTCATGGCTGAATGGTAAGTAGCTAGATCCCATACTTTTGATATAACTGTGTTCCAAAGTCTGAAAATCAGTGTGTAACCTTAAGAATGGTCACTACCGAACACATATTTTTCTTCAATTAAGTAAACTTTTTGGGGTTTTATGCAAAGTATTATGTTTGTTTGTGTGTACACCTCTTCAAAGATTTGTTTGCTAGCCATGTACTTGCTAGAATTATTTATTTATGCTCAAAATTAGCTAGAATTGTCACTACCGAAACAGTCACTACCGAAACAGTCACACTACCAAAACATATGGTAACGTTCCGGTAGTGACATGATCGTTTCGGTAGTGACAAAATGGAATGGTAAGATGAATTGTATAAATTGAACTTTGAAATGTGGTAAAAATTTCATTTTTATTGATTTCATTGTGAAAACCTTCAAGAAATATTTGTAAAAATACTACCCAGAGAAGGGAAGGAAACACAATCTGAACAGGTTAATAATAATACTCTTTTACCATAGTGTATTACTATGTTTCGGTAGTGACAATTTTTGGGAGAGGAAAAACATTCCAACACATTCTGAAAATACAACATAAAAATTGACGGTTCTTTTACTAGAAATGTGTGCTTTAGATATGGTTCAATATACAAACGGACAATGTTTTGGGAATAAAACATACAAATTTTCAAAATATTTCCAACCTGACTTTGCACCAATTCGGTAGAATGGCCCATATACAACTTTTCAGTGTGGCAAATTTACCATGTGTGATCAGTGCTTCAGTTGTTAGTGTTGTTGAATAACAAGTAGCTTCCCTGGGTTCAATTCCTGGGCAATGAAAGATGCTACTTTAAGTCACTTTGGATAAAAGTGTTTGTTATAGTTGCATTTTTGGGTCACTTTGTCTCATTGATAGCCCATGCCTTAGATAGCCTGTGTGTTTCCTGTGTGTGTGTGTATATGTTTGTGTGTGTATGTGATAGCCATGACTTTATCCAAAGCGACCTATAAAACAACAATATGATTATTTGGTATAAAAACTGGACCCATGCGCAACTAGTACCTGAGAGAGAATTTACTAGTTATGTCACAGTCTTTCATAAAACATATGGAATCTGCATGTGCAAAGTTTGAGGTAGAGGAATTCCTGTTGATATGACAAAGGTCAAGTCAAGGTTTTATTCATCACATGCACATTATACAGGACAATGGCAGCGCTGTTCATGTGTTCATCAGTGTTCTTCATGTGTTCATCAGTGTTCTTCATGTGTTCATCAGTGTTCTTCATGTGTTCATCTGTGTTCATCAGTGTTGTTCATGTGTTCATCATGTGTTCATCTGTGTTCATCAGTGTTCTTCATGTGTTCATCATGTGTTCATGTGTTCTTCATGTGTTCATCTGTGTTCTTCATGTGTTCATCTGTGTTCTTCATGTGTTCATCAGTGTTCTTCATGTGTTCATCAATGTTCTTCATGTGTTCATCAGTGTTCTTCATGTGTTCATCAGTGTTGTTCATGTGTTCTTCATGTGTTCATCAGTGTTCTTCATGTGTTCATCAATGTTCTTCATGTGTTCATCAGTGTTCTTCATGTGTTCATCAGTGTTGTTCATGTGTTCTTCATGTGTTCATCAGTGTTCTTCATGTGTTCATCAATGTTCTTCATGTGTTCATCAGTGTTCTTCATGTGTTCATCAGTGTTCATCATGTGTTCATGTGTTGTTCATGTGTTCATCAGTGCCATTCATGTGTCTCCTGACCCTGCAGGCTTCTTCATCTCCATATGGCTCTGTGCAACCAGACACTCCCAGAGCACACAGAGCCAAAACAGCACTGAGACACACAGCAGCAAGACCTGAGGATGGACATGCACACACACACACACACACACACACACACACACACACACACACACACACACACACACACCGGGGTCCAGGGTCATTAGGGTTACGGTTAAGACATTCTGTTGTTTTAAATGAAAGCGCAATCAACTAAACACATGACATTTATTAACCAATGTTTCAAATAAAACTAAGAATGCATTTTGGATATTTAATGTAGTTATTTTGTGATTGAATGTAGTTATGGTATTTTGCATGATCGGCTGATATATAATGACCACCATGTACTACATATATATTGAAAGCTCATGAAGTGTACAAGCAATTTAACATAATTTTAGACACATCAGAACTTCCTATGTGCTTTTAATAACCACTAGCTATATACACTGCCCATTGTATTTATGCTACTTTTCATGATCGGCTGATACTGTACATAATGACCGTGTTGAAAAGCAACTAAACCATCATAAACTTCATATTTAGTGTAGGTTTATGAAGTTTATAAGTGATTGAACATCACTTTAGACACATCACATCTTCATATGTGCTTTTAATCACCACTATCTATATACACTGCCTATTGTATTTATGTTACTTTTCATGATCAGCTGATATATAATGACCCCTGACATGGTGGAGAAGCAACTAAACCACCATGAACTACATATTTAGTGAAGGATTATAAAGTGTACAAGATTGACCATCACTTTAGACACATGATGTAAGCTAAGCAGGTAATTTATATTTTATTTGGGAACATACCATTAACAGCAATTTTTCCAAAGAAATGTTTGTTTACCAAAAAAACTGTACAGACTCACCAACGGGGGTGTTGGAGTTGACCAAACTAAAAGCCAACACAGCAAAAAGCCGTCATTGGGCTTTGTGTGTTTGTGTGTGGTGTGTGGTGTGTGGTGTGTGGTGTGTGTCTCAGGTAAATGTGTAATATGTACATTTGAAAATAAAACTTTGTCTGCCAAATGTGTGTGTGTGTGTGTTCGTGTTTTATGAGCAGGCAGTATCTTTTCCACACAGGCAACATTTCTATTTGGAGTTCATGGTCAAATGTTACTGTCAGTAATGCAGCTAATTCAGTGTGCCTTACTGCCATCTAGTGGCCATGATATGCCATAGCTTCTACGAAAGGTGATGAAAAAAAATCACTATACCATTTATTGGCTATAGTTATAGCCTATTAGAACAGGCTAATTACAGCCTATTAACATGTAAAGCGCCTTGAGTGCTGTTTGAGTAGAAAAGCGCTATATAAATGCAGTCCATTTACCTATCGGTTTCACAACAGAAGGCAGGTGAATTCTGGAAGAATCGGGAAATAGGGACAGATCATAAGGGAAAAGAAAAACAACAGGTCTTATTTTGTTTAAATATTTATAACTTTCAAATACATTTTAAAGAAAATCAATATTTAGCAATTCCAGAACATGATAGACTGTGTCTATAGGCTTAAATAACAACCATGTCAAAAGTAACAACTCCATGTCATTTATGAAGGGATTCTGGAAGAATGAACCCCAATACATGACTAAAAACCACATCAGTATTCTGTCAACTATGGTCTGGTATTCAGCAAGTATGTAACTAACTTTACACCACCCGGGCTTGACAAGTATCAACTAAGCAGAAAGTATCGTCTTGACTGAGGTCTAATAATCCCACTCCATGCATGTGATTATACCATTACAAGTGTGGCTCAAAACAATGCACTTATAATGTGCAATCCAGCATTTTGTTTCTTAGAAGTAAAGAACAAATCTGAGCATTTTTGATTGCATCAAATCGTCAAGTCGTTGCATGTCCAAGGCTTCCACCAGCTTGCTGTTTAAATACTTTGGCCTGCATGTTGTGTGTGTGTGTCCGTGTTCTGATGTGTGTGTGAGGTGTTTGGTGCCAGTATGTAGTGGGACTGTGAGTGTGAACACTTCATTGTTTAATACGTTTTGTGTTCTAATTTCAAATGTCTTCTGGTTTTCCTCCTTAGTTAATGCTAGCGTGTATTTTCAGTTCTGTTCTGATTTGTGTCCTAGTGGGTTTTTTCCTAATGTGCTGGTGTCTTATTTAACCTTGCCCTCTATCGAATGCCACTGTAAAAAATGCCCATGCCAGTCTGCCTTTCTGTATCAGTGCTTGAATGCTTGTGCCTGAGGTAATAAACAGCATAGAAGCCAGATGTACATCTGACTCTGCAAGACTCTACATGGATGTCAGTCAGTGGGATTACAAGACGCTACAATATTATAGATCATGTTGTTGGTTTAACATATAAAAATACAGAGACAGATAATTTTGTTGGTTTTACAGATACAAATACAGTGACATATAATTTTGTTGGTTTTACAGATACAAATACAGAGATAGATCATTTTGTTGGTTTTACAGATACAAATACAGAGACAGATCATTTTGTTAGTTTAACAGATACAAATACAGTGACAGATCATTTTGTTAGTTTAACAGATACAAATACAGATGCAGAGAATGAGGTTGCACCTCTAGTGTATATACAGTGGGGAAAATAAGTATTTGAACCCCTGCCGATTTCGCAAGTTTGGCCACTTGCAAAGAAATGTGTGATCTATAATTGTAATGGTAGGTGTATTTTAACAGTGAGAAATAGAATATCAACAAACAAATCCAGAAAACTGCATTTTATAACATTTATGACTTTATTTGTATTTGATGCAGAAAATAAGTATTTGAACCCCCAAGCAAACAGCAAGAATTCTGGCTCCCAATGACCAGTTATGTGCCCAAGAAGCACACAGATTAGTCCTCATTAGGCCTAACAAGGTACGCCTGATCTCAACTGGTGACGTGTATAAAAGAAACCTGTCCAAAGAATCATACTTCACACCTTCAACCTCACCACCATGGGCAAGCCCAAAGAGTTGACCAAGGACGTCAGAGATAAGATTGTAGACCTGCACAAGGCTGGAATGGGTTACAAAACCATCGGCAAGCAGCTTGGTGAGAAGCAGACAACTATTGGTGCGATTATTCGTTAATGGAAGCAACACCAAACAACTGTCAATCGCTCTAGGTCTGGGGCTCCATGCAAGATATCCCCTCGTGCGGTATCGGTGATCATCCGAAAGGTGCAGAATAACCCCAGAACTACACAGGGGGAGCTTGTGAATGATCTCGAGGCAGCTGGGACCACAGTCACCAAGAAAACCATTGGCAACACACTACGCCATAATGGTTTGAAGTACTGCAGCACTCGCAAGGTCCCCCTGCTCAAGGAAGCACATGTACAGGGCCGTCTGAAGTTTGCCAATGAACACTTAAATGATTCTAAGGAGGATTGGGAGACAGGATGTGGTCGGATGAGACCAACATCAAGCTCTTTGGCATCAACTCGACTTGCCGCGTTTGGAGGGGGAAGAATGCTGAATATGACACCATCCCCACCGTCAAGCATGGAGGTGGAAACATTATGCTTTGGGGGTGTTTCTCTGCCAAGGGTACAGGACGACTCCACTGCATCGAGGGGACTATGGATGGGGCCATGTAACGTGGAATATTGGGTTTTAACCTCATTCCCTCATTCCCTCCCATTGAAAACGCAACCTTAAGGATTTGGAGAGGATCTGCAAAGAGGAGTGGACCAAAATCCCTCCTGAGATGTGTGTAAACCTGGTGACCAACTACAAGAAAAGTCTGACGTCTGTGCTTGCCAACAAGGGTTATTCCACCAAGTACTAAGTCATGTTTTGCTAGGGGTTCAAATACTTATTTTCTGCATCAAATGCAAATTAAATGTTATAAAATGCAGTTTTCTGGATTTTTTTGTTGATATTCTGTTTCTCACTGTTAAAATACACCTACTATTACAATTATAGATCACACATTTCTTTGCAAGTGGTCAAACTTGCAAAATCGGCAGGGGTTCAAATACTTATTTTCCCCACTGTATAACTGTGTGTGTGTGTGTTTGTTTATATATAATTGTGTGTGTGTTTATATATAACTGTGTGTGGGTGTGTGTATATATATAACTGTGTGTGTTTATATATAACTGTGTGTGTGTGTGTGTGTTTATATATAACTGTGTGTGTGTGTGTGTGTGTGTATGTGTGTTTATATATATAACTCTGTGTGCGTGTTTATATATAACTCTGTGTGTGTTTATATATACATTTACATTTACATTTAGTCATTTAGCAGACGCTTTTGTCCAAAGCGACGTACAAGGGAGAGAACAGTCAATCTAAGAGCAATAAAAAGCATGGTGTAACAACAAATACTACTTTACATGAGAATTAGAAAACAACGACCTAGAAAAAAGGAAACAGAAGTGCAGGAATGTAACTGCTGAAGTGCAAATGAAGCGCTAGTCAGGTGCCAGTTAGGAAGGGAGGTGCTCTCTGAAGAGTTGGGTCCTCAAAAGCTTCTTGAAGGTAGAGAGGGATGCCCCTGCTCTGGTAGTACTAGGCAGTTCATTCCACCAACGTGGAACTACAAATGAGAATAGTCTGGATTGCCGTGCTTGCACAGACGGCAGTGCCAAACGACGCTCACTAGACGAGCGCAGCGTCCTGGGTGTAACATTTGCCCTTACAAGAGCATTTAGTTAGGTGGGAGCAGAACCAGCAAGCACTCTGTAGGCAAGCATAAGTGACTTGAACTTAATGCGAGCAGCTACTGGCAGCCAGTGGAGCTCAATGAGTAGCGGGGTGACGTGTGCCCTTTTCGGTTGGTTGAACACCAGACGCGCCGCCGCGTTCTGGATCATCTGTAGTGGTTTCACCACGCAAGCCGGCAGGCCTGTTAGGAGGGCGTTGCAGTAGTCCAGGCAGGAACTGACCAAGGTTTGCACCAGCAGCTGGGTGGCATACTGGGTTAGGTACGGCCTGATTTTGCAGATGTTGTATAGCGCAAAGCGGCACGACCTGGAGACAGAGGCGATATGGGCCGTGAAGGTCAGTTGGTCATCAATAATGACCCCCAGGTTTCTTGCTGTTTTGGATGGAACAAGAGATAAAGAGTCAATATTGATATTGATGTTATGGTGGATGACCTGTTTGGCTGGGAAGACCATCAGCTCCATTTTGGCCAGGTTCAGCTGAAGGTGGTGATTTTTCATCCATGTGGATATATCAGCCAGACAGTCCGAGAGCCGCGCCGAGACCGTGGTGTCCTCAGGAGGGAAAGACAGAAACAGTTGAGTATCATCGGCATAACAGTGATAGGAAAACCCATGCGAGCGGATGATAGGGCCCAACGAGGTGGTGTAAATGGCAAAGAGAAGTGGTCCCATCACCGAGCCTTGGGGCACCCCAGTGGTGAGGAGGTGAGGTACAGACAGCTGACCTTGCCAAGACACGTTAAACGAGTGCCCAGTGAGGTAGGATTCAAACCAGGAGTGCGCATTGTCAGAAATGCCCATACTTGACAGTATGGACAGAAGGATGCGGTGGTTGACTGTATCAAATGCAGCTGATAAGTCAAGCAGGACGAGAGCCGTGGATTGAGCTGCTGCTCTAGCTGTTTTTAAGGCCTCCGTTACAGACAACAGGGCTGTTTCGGTGGAGTGACCGCTGGTTTGGATCGAGGAGATTGTTCCTTGACAGGAACTCGGTAACCTGTTTGGAAGCTGCCCTCTCAATGGTTTTAGAAAGGAGCGTGAGAAGTGAGACCGGTCGATAGTTTTCTACCTGAGTGGGATCGAGAGACGGCTTCTTGAGCAGCGGCGTTACCCGAGCCACTTTGAAAAGAGAAGGAAATGTTCCAGAATTAAATGAAGCATTAATCACCTGTGTTATTGCCGAATATATATATTATAACATTATACATTATACATTATAACTGTGTGTGTGTGTTTATATGTAACTGTATGTGTTCAGAGAAGGCCCAGGGTTGAGTGTTAGCTGTAGTAAACTTACTCTGACAAAAACACACATAGACCCTAGGGTATAGGTAATAGAGGCAGTTGGTTATGGGTAATAGAAGGAACCCTCTGTATCTACTCTGTTATCTATGGTCAGAGTTGGGTTATTGTTAACTCTATGGTCAGACTTGGGTTATTGTTAACTCTATGGTCAGAGTTGGGTTATTGTTAACTCTATGGTCAGAGTTGGGTTATTGTTAACTCTATGGTCAGAGTTAGGTTATTGCTAATTCTATGGTCAGATTTGGGTTATTGCTAACTGTCTGTACTCTGGACGTTGCATGGCTTTCCTCAGGAACCACCTGCTCCACCATTGGATTGCTCTTCTGGCTGAGTGTCCAATCACATCTCAGATGTATGAAGACTCCCCCATGCTGAAGGATCATTCTCTGGTCAACTCTCTGATCCGAGTGCTGCAGACTCTACAGGAGTTCAACGTCACACTGGAGGCGTCACTCGTCAAGGGTGTTGGCCTCTGAGACACGCGCACATGCACACACACACACACACACACACACACAGCACATACCAAACTCATACATAATGACAGACCTTTGTGAGACCAGAGAACTATTTCCTACTTTTGTGGAAAGGGACCTGAACCTGAAGCCTGACGGCTTATTCTGAACCTGAACCTCAGCTTATTCTGAACCTGAAGTTTGGCTTATTCTGAAGCTGACACACCTTTGTGGGACCAGAGAACTATTTCCTATTTTTGTCAAAGTCAAAGTCAAAGTGTTTATTGTCACATGCACCAAATAACTTAACGTCATCAGAGCATTGAAATTCTTATGACCTGGCAGGCAACATCTACGCAGTAGACGGGCATACAAGATAATAAATAACATATAACATATAACATATAAAATAGTAACAACAAATTAATGAAGGGCTAGCAGCAGTTTACAGGGTGAAGGAGTGAGGAATATTAAATTAAATAATATGCATGTATATGTAGTAAGTGAAAAGGGACCTGAACCTGAAGCCTGACGGCTTATTCTGAACCTGAAGCCTAACGGCTTATTCTGAACCTGAAGCCTGACGGCTTATTCTGAACCTGAAGCCTAACGGCTTATTCTGAACCTGAAGCCTGACGGCTTTTCAGAGATTAAGTGTGCTTCTGTGTGAACAAAATTAAACTGATCTCAAATGCACACTCACACAAACCTCTTGGCAAAGATATGTGTGTGTGATTGTGTAGGAGAGAGAAATACGTGTGTGTGTAGGAGAAAGATATATGATGTGTGTGTGTGTGTATAGGACAGAGAGATATGATGTGTGTGTGTGTGTGTGTGTGTGTGAGGTACAGTGCCCTCCACAATTATTGGCACCCCTAGTGAATATGAGCAAAACAGGCTATAAAAAAATATGTCTTTGCTGTTTATCCTCTTGGTCTTTCACTCAAAATATTCACAAAAATCTTACCTTTTCATTGAAGTAAAACTATTGAAAGAAAAAAAAACTGTTGACATTTAAATAAATATTTTTCCCCAAAACATGTGTGCCACAATTATTGGCACCCCTTAATTTAATGTTTTGTGCAGCCTCCCTTTGCCAAGATAACAGCTCTGAGTCTTCTCCTATAATGCGTGATGAGGTTGGTGAACACATGGCACGGGATCTGAGACCATTCCTACATGCAGTATCTCCAGATCCTTCAGATTCTGAGGTCAACATTTGTAGACTCGGCTTCAGCTCATCCCACAGATTTTCTATGGGGTTTAGGTCGGGGGACTGTGATGGCCATGGCAAAACCTTTATTCTGCGGTCGGTGAACCATTTTTGTGTTGATTTTGAGGTGTGCTTCGGATCATTGACCTGCTGGAAGGTCCAACCACAGCCCATTTTAAGCTTACTGGAGGGGGCTGTTAGGTTTTCATTTAATATCTGCTGGTATTTGATGGAGTCCATGATACCATGTATCCTAACAAGATGTCCAGGGCCTTTGGAAGAAAAACAGCCCCACAACATCAAAGATCCGCCACCATACTGCATATTGGGTATGGGGGTCTTTTCTGTATGGCTATCTTTCTGTCTACACCAAACCCACCTTTGATGTTTGTTGCCAAAAAGCTTTATTTTGGTCTCATCTGACCATATAACTCGGCCCAATTGAAAGTGTTACTTTTGGCAAACTGTAGGCGCTTTAGTTTGTAGTTGATTGACAGCAGAGGCTTCTTTCTGGCAACCCTCCAAAACAACTTGTGGTGATGTAGGTGGCGTCTGATGGCAGTTTTGGAGACTTTCTGACCCCAAGACTCAACTCACCTCTACAATTCTCCAGCTGTGATCCTTGGAGATTCTTTTTCCAGTCGAACCATCCTCCTCACGGTGCGTGGGGTCAATGTACAGACACGTCCTCTTCCAGGCTGATTCTTAACATCTCCTGTCGCTTTAAACTTCTTAATTATTTCCATGATAGTGGAAATGGGTATTTTCAACTCTTTAGAGATTTTCTTGTGTCCATTTCTTGATTTGTGCAGCTCCACAACTTTCCGTCGCACATCGTCACTGTGTTCTTGGGTCTTTCCCATAGTGATGAATGACTAATGGAATTTGGCCTGTGTCACCTCATTTTTGTATGCCAGTGGAACAGGAAGTCATGGTTGACATCTTAAGAGTTCCTTATCAAACAGGTGAACATAAAAATGTAAAACATGACTGGAAATATACTTCAGTTAGATTTTAATTATAAGATTTTTCCAATAATTGTGGCACACATGTTTTGGGGAAAAATATCTATTTAATGTCAGCAATTTTTTTTTTCTTTCAATAATTGTACTTCAATGAAAAGGTAAGATTTTTGTAAATATTTTGAGTGAAAGACCAAGAGGATAAACAGCAAAGACATATTTTTTTTATAGCCTGTTTTGCTCATATTCACTAGGGGTGCCAAAAATTGTGGAGGGCACTGTATGTGTGAAGTGGAAGCAGGAACGATCTGAGTCATTTATAGAGATGATGCCCCAGTATGCAAACAGGAGAGACCCTAACCTTAACCCAGTGGTTCTCAAACTTTTTCTGTCATTCCCCACTTTGAACAAGGGGGCCTTTTCAAGCCCCACCTGTCCCTCATCGCTCCAATAAAATGGTAGGCCAAGCTTAAAATTGTCAAATTTATTGGAATAACGATACGTTATGAATCTTAATCAATAACAAATAACATCAGTTAAAAAATAGAGAAAATCTATAACAAATCAAAGTGCAATGGTGTCAATCCTTGCCTGAAATGGGCTGATTTCCAAAAATAAAGAAAAAGGGCCTACTATGCAATTGTGTTAACAATGGTAGGCCAATCTTAATATCTCCCCTGTACGTCGCTTTGGATAAAAGCGTCTGCTAAATGACTTAATGTAATGTACAATTGTCAAATGTATTGAAATTTTCAATTTTCTTTTAGGTTGATTTTTTGATGGATCAGCTCTCTTTTTCGCCACAGGTATTTGTGTAAAATGTAAAACTTCTGAGTGTATTCTTGACCTGACCTGCGTGAGGTGTGAAAGAGCTCTCACTTCCTCCCTAGCCAGGCCATAGTATCTGAGTTGCCTCGGCCTCATTAATATAAGGCTTTTGAGTTCTTTGATCATGGATGGAGCTCTTAAACCCATTTGCCCTGTGTGAGGAAATGGGTCCTAGACTTCACAACTCCAAGGTAATAATTTGATACATATTCATGAAGGGATGGAGCTATGGGGTGACACCCCTTGTTTTAGGAAAGGATAAAACCTGTATTGTTACAATGGCTGACAGAAGAGAGTTAGGTGAATCCCTTGAGTGAAATCTAAGTCTCCTCTCCTCTGGTGCGCACCATTTTACAAGATTAAACCTTGAACTGAACTGATCATAACTCGGACTAAGTCTCCAATATATGGTATAAAAATAAGTACTATCAAATGGAGGTTCCACCGCGAGATATTTCTTAGATTTACTGAGATTTCTCTTCACCCCGGTTGGCAGAGCATTTTGGTAGGTACTATTTTAATGAATAGTGCTTACCTGACCTTGGGAAATATAGGCAATAGATTCCCGTCATTTCTAACAGGCAGCCCCCTGCTTAGAGATAGACAACTCGAGTGTTAAGTCAGAAATCTGAGTTACTCTCCACTGTTCTGAAATACACTCCATGAGCCTTAGCAGGCTCCATGGACTTACCAAAGTTCCATCCGGGCTCTATAAGAGAGCTCCACGAGCATCTGGTCCAACGCAGACTGCGCTGTTGGCCATTTGACTCCACGGATCTATTTTGCCACTCAGATATTTAATCCCAAGATAATTTAAATGCTTGTGGTCAAAACGGGTGTTTGAAAGTTAGTTTTGTAAATTGTTTAAGTTAAATTGTGGAGACCATTTTTTTTGTTATGACCAGTCTGGATTCAAGTCATAAAGTTCCTTTGAATTTCCAGACTGCTATGGCCATTACTAAATAATAAGAGGCATGAAAAAGTAAAACAGGGCTTAGCCCAGCTGAACAAAAATAAGGAATGCTCAAAAAAAAAAAAGATTTGGCATTCAAGGGCCACTGGAATCTGGATGAAAAAAGGACTTTATGAGATAACATAACATGACAAGCTCTCCCAGCTGAGCGTGCCTGACTCCACCTGCAGGTGGATCACAGACTTCCTGTCTGACAGGAGGCAAGGAGTCTGACTGTCTGACAGGAGGCAACGCGTGAGGCTGGGGAAGCATGTCTCAGACTCTAGGACTATAAGCACCGGTTCCCCTCAGGGTTGCGTTCTTTCCCCTCTACTCTTCTCCCTGTATACTGTGATGTACAAACATTTATATTTTATTTCTACTTCATTGTATATTTGTTTTCACATGATTTATATATGTTATTTTGTCATGTGATCGATTGGTGTTAGTTAAAACACTGTTTAATTAAAACTTTTAATTTGATGCATTCAGAGGCTTCATGCCAGGTCATAGGGTTCATAGGTTGGGAGGTGATGGCGAACTAGAAAGGGGATAAAACATGTCCGGAAGTATCGTTAAATGACAATGTGCCTCGGAGACGTGTTTTTGAGAGATGGAGACGGTCTGCGTTTGTGACACATGCCTGAGACGCGGAGACGTGCAGCGTTTTGGGCCACAGGCCTTTGAGACACGGAGCCTGCGGCGTTTGATTTACGCCGGTTTTCATTTTACATATACGGACCGACAGAGTTTTTTTTTGTGCGCTCATACAGACCGTGAGTTTTTGTACAACGGCCCAACGGAAGGATTTCAGTTTGCCACACGGATTACAACGTGCTTTGCGTTGAATGGACATAATATCGGGAAAACAGGCTCTTGAAATGGACAATGGACAATGGCATATTTTGTGGTCTGTATGATGTTACCGATGCATGACAAATTGACGAAATATTTTTGTTTGTTTTGAAAATAGAAACTGTTGAAAAGATGCTTTTGAGTTTGAGACTTTTTTTTAACTGTTGAACACGTAACAATACCAACAGCTGCACCTCCAGTCACCAGTCCGTCAAACTCCTTAAGTTCGCGGACGACACCACCCTCATTGGGCTCATCTCTGGGGGGGATGAGTCCGCTTACAGGTGGGAGATTGACCATCTGGTGACCTGGTGTGGGCAGAACAACCTGGAGCTAAATGCTCTGAAGACAGTGGAGATGGTCGTAGACTTCAGAAGGAACCCAGCCCCACCCACCCCCATCACCCTGAGTGACTCCCCAGTCGACACTGCGGAGTCCTTCCGCTTCCTGGGCACCATCATCTCCCAGGACCTCAAGTGGGAGCTGAACATCATCAGCTCACCAAAAGAGCTCAACAGAGGATGTACTTTCTGCGGCAGCTGAAGAAGTTCAACCTGCCAAAGACAATGATGGTGCACTTCTACACCCGCATCATTGAGTCCATCCTCACCTCCTGCATCACCATCTGGTACGCTGCTGCCACTGCCAATGACAAAGGCAGACTGCAGCGTATCATCCGTTCTGCCGAAAAGGTGATTGGCTGCAATCTGCCATCTCTACAGGACCTGTTCGCCTCTAGGACCCTGAGGCAGGCAGGTAAGATTGTGGCCGATCCCTCCCACCCGGGTCACAAACTCTTCGAGGTCCTTCCCTCCGGCAGGAGGCTGCGGTCCATCAGGACCAAAACCTCACGCCACAAAACCAGCTTCTTCCCGGCTGCAGTTGGCCTTATCAACAAGGCCCGGGACCCCCACCTGACGTGGACACTTATCCCGCCCCCACACCTCAAGCCTGGGTTATGTTAACACACACTACATTGCACACTGCACATTGCACATCCACTTTTGCACTCCTGCCCTGCTTTTTGTATTGTAGTACTTATTGTGTTTGTGTAGTACTTATTGTGTTTGTATGTTTTTATGTTCACTGTATGCACCTATACACCAGAACAAATTCCAGGTAGGTGCAAACCTACTTGGCAAAAAAATACTATTCTGATTCTGAATTCTGTAACTAAAACATCTTGCTTCCTTTCTTTTAGGCATGGATACCTCTGTCTCCTGAGCAAGCAAATGAGTGCGTGGGTGTCTGTGTGTGTGTGCCGGCCGGCTGTATGAATGGACTAAACCACAGCTGTTTCACTGACTAAAGTGAGAATACATTTGACCACTGACTATTTCTTTTAGGAGAAATTGTTTGAATTGGAAAGGTGTATAAAGCATTACATTTCTTTCAAACATTCAATTTCTTTCAATGGACTGCTTTACCCAAACTGAGGTTAATCCCCACTCTCAGTTCTTTTATTTTGTTATTCTGTTTGTTTGTGGCTTTTCCCTTTTCTTGTAAATGCCAATGCTACAGCCTCTGCTTCAAGGCCCAGACCTTGCAGATAACACAATGGTGTGATGTCTATTGTCTGACAATGCCTTGCTTTACCCCACTTTTCAGTTGCCACTTATGGATGTCATCCAGTCAATTGTAATAGCTTCCAAGTTATCATATAAGGGATTGAAGGCTCTTTGTCACCTATTTACTGACATTGCTTACACTATTTGTTGTTATGACAAATGTTCAAACCTGCCTTTGTCTGTGACATAACCAAATGGGATGGCCAATGGCCAGACGTTCATTAACATCCAAATGGTTATTGTGGGCCGACGCCTAGCTGTCTGCAGTCCTTCACACCCAAGCAAAGGATCTGATGTGTTGATTATGCTAACAGAAACATTGTGCTTCCGGTTTTATGGAGATGGGTGACACCATTGGGCTTATTCTGGTCACAGATAAAACCTGTTTCCCAGGATTGACTGTTTCTCGAAGATCTCTTCATATTTCAGGAAGTTGGAGAACACCGAACAGCTGGAGGACAATAGGGAGAAGCACCTTGCAACGGTATAAAAATGGGGAAGAGCAGGACCATGTTTGTTTCAAACAGCGCCATCAGCCAGACACATCTACACAGCTTTGCCTGAAGCCTGGGGATGCAACAACAACTGGAACGGCAGCTTTGACGAAACACCTCAAATGAGAAAGGCATATCTTAGCATATCAGGAAATTGCTGAGGGCAGAATAAACCCCGGAGAAGCAAGGATCCTTAAGGCCCAGGCAGTCTAACCTGGCCTTTAATATGAACAAAGCACAACACAATACACGGAGAAGACCACAGGAGGCGAAGAACTGAAACAAGCCAAGCGTCAACACACACACACACACACACACACACCAATTACACACTGACAAATTAGCACAGGTGGACATATACAATATACTTATACACACGCATGCCTACACACACAAGAACAATTATTTAAATGTAGACCTGTGTACACACACACACACACACACACACACACAATCAGACCTAAAGTGACAAATTGTATAGTGTTGCTTTCAACTCTTTACAATATTTATTTGACAGTGGGGGAATAAAGGGAAGTGGCGTGTTTTGCTTAGGGTTAGCCCACAGCATAAAGCTTCCTGGTTTGTTAAACCACAACCCTGGCATATCTCTAGCATCTGTGATTCTGTGGAAACAGTCCAGACAACAACCCTAACTCAGACAACACTTCATTTTCCCGACTTCAGCTCGATTTCACCCAAGACACTCCAACCGTCACAATTTCAGATGAAAAGGTTTGTACCATAGGAAAACTTAATTTTAATTTTAATTTGAACTTTAATTTAATAATCAAATAAAGCAGACTTCTGTGTTCTTGTTTTGTGTTCTCGGTTCTAAAGCCACACCCAGTGTGTACTATGGTTAGGGTTAAGGTTCTAGTTGATAATACATTCAGTGATGTTTCAGTCTGTGAGGTTTAGGAGGGAATAACACCTAATCTTTTTCAAATGTTACACACATACAGCTATGCAGCTTATACAGCTTTGTATGATGTGTCAAGGTGTACAATGGTTGCTGTTTCAATTTAAATTGAATTAATGCAGTTGAGTGCTTGGAATTCATAGCACATTGGTTCATACATTATACCATTATATCATCCAAGAATAATCTGGATTGTTTAATTAACTATTATTAATTAATTTCCATGTTTTCCTTTGCAGGGGTGCATCTACTCTAAGTAGATCACTGAAATGGCTTTAATTTACCGATGGTTAGTGTTAGTGTTAGGGTTAGGGTTAGTATATGTGTATCTAAACAGCATGGTAGCATTTACCTAGGGTAAGGGTTAGTATATATTAGAGGTTGGATACCCGACCCTGGCCCATCGGAACCCGACAGGACCCGACGGGCCGGGCAGGGCCGGGTTTCGGCCAAATATTTAGAAATTATACTCGGGCTCGGACACATCAGCGCGATAAGGCATTGAACATTCCATATTTAAAATTTCTTAATAAGTAGGGAAGTCAACGTGTCTGCTTCACATGATTCAGAAGTTCGTTTTAGAGAATTCATTAAATCTCATTTAGGATAACGGCCTTGTTACAGTCTTCTTTAACCTCCGGGTGGCGTAGTTCTGTTTACTTTGTGCCTGCTCTTTTCTTTTGATTAATAGGTTTCAGGTGCAACCTGGGTTCGGGGGCGGAGTCGTCCCTTTATAAAGCGTGTCCTGCCGTGGATGAGCAGCTGGCTAATACCGAGTGATCGCACGTCCTGCTCCTAACGCCAAGACGGAGGTCTACTGTTGTGAACCTGTGGCACTAGTCTTTTGTTAAATAAATAAACCCCCTAGACACGAGCCCTTTGACTCTTTTGTCTTCAATGTTGCAGTCAGCGAGGCTGGCCGTAACATATTGGGATCTTCGTCCGGTTTTTTGAATTGAATTCGGTTAGTAGGTGTCCAACATTGCGACGGTTTGTGAGTATTGTGGCTGGGTGTATTAGCGTGCATTTGCGATTAGGTAGCCGCCGGGTAGACACTGTCTGCCACTTTGTTATTTTAGTTTGTTGTTTTCTGGTGGTAATCCCTACGTGTGTGCGTTATCAGGAGGTTTGTAGTAGGCTGCACTACTGGCTTGCTGCATCCTCCTGAGCTAACGGATAAAGTATACCAGGTAGGGAACCCACTGAAGACTAGCAAGGGTAAGATAGAGTTTTTTTATTTTCATAGGTAGGTAGGGGTTGCGGTGTAGTAGCGAAATCACCCAGTTAAGTCTCACGTTTTGCGGCCTTGTAGATTTTTGAGCATCCTGTTCGTGTGTGGGCGTGACTTCTATTCCACTCGGGAGTGTTTTAGTGGTTATTTTGGGGCACTTTTTGTGATCACTGCGTGAAAATTGTAGTAGCAGCCATTTCTAGTGTGTTTGTGGGTAGCCGTAGGGTGATCATGACTTCTGCAGCGCAGGAGTTTGCAGAAGATCCCTCGGAGGGGGCGTTTCACCTCCTCACGAAGGATCAACTCATAGAGGTAGCGGCGATCTTTAAGATCGAGTTGACTAGCGCTGAGAAGCGATTAAAACACACTGTTAAGTCCGTCATACTGCCCTTTTTGGTGGAGGAGCGGGTCCTGCCATCGGTAGATATGAGGAAGACTATTCAACTGAAGGAACTGGCTATTAAGGAGAAAGAACTTGATAATCAGAGGGAGGAATTACGGTTAAAAATGGCTTTGAATGAGTTGGAGTTGAAACGTCTAGAGATAAGGGCTAAGGAAGAGAACCTAGATATGGCACCCACTGGGTCTTTCGATGCTAGTAGGCATATAAGACTGGTTCCCCCTTTTGTAGAGAAAGATGTGGAAAAATATTTTCCACATTTTGAGAAGGTCGCATTGACCCTTAGGTGGCCCAGGGAGGTTTGGCCCCTGTTGATTCAGTCCGTTCTCACTGGCCGGGCTCAGGAGGTATATTCAGCCCTCTCCATGGAGCAGAGCTCAAACTATGACGTAGTCAAAGCGGCTATTTTGCGCAGCTACCAGCTCGTACCAGAGGCCTACAGGCAGCGCTTTAGGCAGAGTAGCAAAACTGACCGGCAATCGTACATCGAATTTGCACGGGAGAAGGAGACATTATTCGACCGTTGGTGTGCTGCCAAGGAAGTGGATAGCCGGGCCAAGCTGCGGGAGTTGATCTTGCTGGAGGAGTTCAAAAAACTGCCTCCCTGGCGCGGTTTCCACCTACCTTAGCGAGCGTCAGGTCGACACACTGCATGAAGCTGCTGTCTTGGCGGACGAGTTTGCGTTAACGCATCACGTCTACTCCAGAGACCAGCCCAGGCCTGATCGTCTCCAATTCCGCAGAGAGATTCCGCAGAGATTGCGTTCTTCTGTTAGCCCGGAGCCAGCCTGTTTCTACTGTAAGAAGCGCGGACACTTGGTGGCGGAGTGTCCGGTACTAGAGAGGAAACAGGCTGCGAATATGGTCACCGTGATTAAGGCTACTCCCCATCCAACGCTGCCAATGACTGAATCCACCAGTGACTCAGAATCTGGCTATGAGCCTTTTCTCAGTGACGGTTTTGTGTCACTGCCTGGTGGGCAACACCGTACACCGGTGCGCATTCTCCGTGATACGGGAGCCTCCCTCTCGTTCATCTTGCAAGGGGTTCTACCTCTCTCTGGTGAGTCAAAGATTGGCACCAGCGTTCTAGTGCGCGGTTTCGAGATGGGCTCGACCATTGTGCCACTCCACCAGATAGAGCTGAAATCTAACGTGCTTACCGGCAGTGTAGCTGTCGGTGTTCGGAGATCTCTGCCAGTTCCGGGAGTCACGTTCATTTTAGGTAACGATATCGGTGGTGGTAACGTTTGGAGTAGGGGCAATTCGGAGGTGTTTCCACAGGTTGCTGAACCTATGGAACCTATGATCCACGAATGTGCGCAGAAATATCCCGATGTGTTCCCCGCCTGCTATGGCGAGGGGAAACTCCTCGAAGCGTAGGGGTGCTGACTCTGATTCGGTTGGTGAGTTGTCTGATTCTTTCTTTGTCACTCTTGACGAGTCGGTAGTTCCGAAGTCATTCCCTAGTGTTCCTCCTACTAGGTCTGACAGGGAAGCAAGTAAAGCTGGCAAAGAATCTGGCCGATTCACTCGGGAAAACCTAGTTGCTGCTCAGAAGGCTGACATGTCACTCACCTGTCTCTTCCAAGCTGCCTCTTGCGATGTCGATCTTAATCAGGAGCCGCAGTGCTTCTTCGTGAGAGATGGCATTTTAATGAGAAAATGGAGACCTAATAGTGTTCCTGACCAGGGGAATTCGGTCCATCAGATTGTGGTACCATCTGTGTATAGGGAAGAGATTCTAAGAGTAGCTCACGATGGCCTGGCTGGTCATTTGGGTATTGCGAAGACACTTAACCGTATTAATCAGCATTTCTTTTGGCCGGGGGCTAAGCGGGACGTTGTCTGCTTCTGTAAGAGCTGTTGTGTTTGTCAGCTCGCTGGCAAGCCTAATCAGACAATTCCACCTGCTCCCCTGTACCCTATCCCAGTGATGGGCCAGCCATTTGACCATGTAATTATTGATATCGTGGGCCCACTTGTGCGCTCCACGAGTGGATATAGGTATTTGTTAACTATAATGTGTGCTGCTACTCGTTTCCCAGAGGCTATCCCGCTGCGGAAGATCACCACCAAGGTGGTGTTGAGAGAACTCCTCGGATTCTTTTCTATGTTCGGCCTGCCAAAGATTGTCCAGACTGACCGTGGCTCGAACTTTATGTCCCGCGTGTTCGCTCGCGCGCTGAAACAGCTGTGCATACAGCATAATGTTTCCAGTGCCTATCATCCTGAGAGCCAGGGGGCACTGGAACGTTATCACCAAACGCTAAAGGGCATGTTGCGCACGTATTGCTTGGAGTCTGGTCGAGACTGGGCCGACGCCGTTCCCTGGTTACTGTTCGCAAGCAGGGAGGTAACCCAGGAATCCCTTGGTTTCAGTCCTGCTGATCTTGTGTTTGGGCACACCCCCCGTGGGCCTTTGGCCGTGTTGAAAGATCAGTTTTTGAGTGAGTCTCCTGTCAAGGACGTCTGCAGCCAGGTGCTGAAGAGGTTCAGCACCCTGTCTGCTACTTCTCCAGGAAGTTTAACGACCAGCAACGGCGGTACTCCACCATCGAAAAGGAGACGTTAGCCCTTGTACTTGCGGTCCAGCACTTCGAGGTCTATTTGGGAGCTTTAGAGAAGGTCGTTGTGTACAGCGATCACGACCCTCTTAGGTTTCTTTTCCGCATGAGAAACGCTAACCAGCGGCTCATGCGGTGGAGTTTGATCTTGCAGCCCTTTAACATTGAGATCAAACATGTGCGGGGAACCGACAACGTCTTAGCAGACGCTCTGTCACGGGTACCGTAGTATCTATTCTTCGTGTCTACGGTTTGAAAGAACCGTATGTCATGGTTTTGTTTTGTTTTGTGTATGTTTGTGCGAATGATTGGATGTTTGATTTTGGTGTGCTTGGTCATTGCCTGTTGTCATTGTTACAGCATAGCTGTACAGATATATGTTTTGAAATAGTGCTGCACGCATCCGTGGTTGTGGATGTCGTGCCTGGCGATGGATAATAATATCCGAGTTATGGAGACTATAGTCACCATTTTGGGGTGGAGGTGTTACAGTCCTCTTTAACCTCCGGGTGGCGTAGTTCTGTTTACTTTGTGCCTGCTCTTTTCTTTTGATTAATAGGTTTCAGGTGCAACCTGGGTTCGGGGGCGGAGTCGTCCCTTTATAAGGCGTGTCCTGCCGTGCATGAGCAGCTGGCTAATACCGAGTGATCGCACGTCCTGCTCCTAACGCCAAGACGGAGGTCTACTGTTGTGAACCTGTGGCACTAGTCTTTTGTTAAATAAATAAACCCCCTAGACACGAGCCCTTTGACTCTTTTGTCTTCAATGTTGCAGTCAGCGAGGCTGGCCGTAACAGGCCTTCTTCCTGTGTGTGGGAATTTGTTTATGTCCTAGCTGTGACAACGCGATTACAGGCGGCAAACTGGCATCATGGAAGAAGTTAAAAAGATTACAACAATACAAAACAAAGGGAAATCTACTGTATGGAGATATTTCTGCTTAGTAGTCAATGCGGATTCTAATAAGGCTGTTTGATATGTCAAATGTAAGAAGTGTTAAGTTGTAATGAAATATGATAGTAAGCGGATGGGGAATTCTGCCCTGCAGCGCCATGTGGATAAAGTCTGCAAGATGATGCCGGTGAGCGAGTGCATTTATCTGTTGATGCCCGTTTTCTTATTGATGTTTAATCATATTTAGCAGAGGCCTGGCGTGTTTAATGTGTGCCATTTCATTTCGTTAGACTGGGCTTTTTGCAATGTGAATCATTTCAATTCAGAAGTCTGTGATTATGGGTCTCTTGTGCGCGCCTGTGCATTTAACGGCGCTTGTTTGTGTGAGTGAGTGCACTCGTCGATGCCCGAGTTTAATAAAAGCAGGCTATTCATAAAGAACGTACGTACATGTGTCATTAGTATGAACAGTTGGGACATTGACTCTGTTTAAAATGGCTGCAGAATGTCATGTAGGCCTACATAAAAAAAAATCGCGGAATATGTACGCGGGGGAGGGGGCGTGGTGGCGTCAGTTAGTGATCGACCCTGACAATTTCAAAGTTTCAAGTGATATAGGCAGAATATGCGCTAACTCTAACTCTAACAATATATACATTTAAGAATATTGAGAATACTTTAGGGACAGAAAGGGATATAATGCCTCAGTGATGGACTGTCTTAATGTAGTCTTAATGTAGAACATCTGCTCTCTTTTCTGCAGGATGGCAACAAGACTGCAGCTGGCTGCTCTCACCCTAGCCCTGTGTCTCCTGGTAAAGGGTAAGGCCTCTACTCATGCTGTGACCTCCCTGAGCAGCAATAACCTCAACCAAACATTTCTGTAACTGTTAATCAGTCCCATACATTGGTTTGGAGGGATCTTGGCCCATTCCTCCTTACAAAACTGCTCCAACTCATGGATGATGCTTCCGTGCATAAACTGATCTCTTCAGGATTAAGTTCTGGACTTTGACTCGGCCATTCCAAAACATTCCATTTCTTCTTCTTTAACCATTCTTTGGTAGACTTACACTTACACACTTGTGTGTTTAGGGTCGTTATCTTGCTGCATGACCCATCTTCTGTATAAAATTTCACACTGGCACTGGAACTGGCACTGTATACACACACACTGGACACATACACACACACACACACACACACACACACACACACACACACACACACTGTAATAGATTTTAAACACTAACCCTTACCCTTTCTAACACCACTGTATACATACACACTGGACACACACACACTGGACACACACACACACACACACACACACACACACACACACACACACTGCAATAGATTTTAAACACTAACCCTAACCCTTGCTAGCACCACTGTAATATAATTTAAACACTAACCCTAACCCTTTTTAACACCACTGTATACACACACACTGGACACACACACTGGACACACACTTGCTTGCTTGTAGTTGTCCATCGAGGCCGATGATGACGTCCACTTCTGACTCTCAACGGTGAGTTTTCTGGTGGCTGTATAGTCCTATCCTGGATCCACAGGTCTTGTCGCAGGTGGGACATGCGAATGTAGTAGTGGTGGTACTGGCAACCTTGATTGTTTTTCTTGTATGCCTTCTTTCTTGCCTTTCCTGTCTCCTGGCTGTCCTGTCCTCCTCCAGTGCTTTGGTCCCGTCTTGGCACATCTGACGCCAGGTGTTACGGTCAGCAGCCAAGCCCTCCAGGTCCCCAGGCCTGATTTTGCACTTCTTTAGCGCTGTTTTGATCTGGTCTTTATAGCGCTTCTTCTGCCCTCCAGCAGAGCGTTGGCCTTGGGCGAGCTGGCCATACAGCACTTTGTGAGGCAGCCGATTGAGGGGCATCCTTATAACGTGCCCCAGCCATCGTAGCTGGTAGTGGGTGATGGTGGCCTCAATGCTCCTACAGCCTGCTCTCCTGAGGATCTCGGTGTGTGGCACTCGGTCACGCCAAGTGATTCCTAGCATTCGCTGGAGACAGCGGATGTGAAAATGCTCCAGGGACTTCACATGGCGGCTGTAAGTGACCCATGCTTCACAACTGTAGAGGAGGGTGGTGATGCAAACTGCTTGATACACAGAGATTTTTGTGTAGTGATATAAGTTCTTGTTTTGGAAGACCCAGCGCCTGAGTCTCCCAAAGGCAGCTGATGCTTGATTGATTCTGTTCTGGACCTCATTGTTGATGTTATTGTCCTCAGAGAGGATACTCCCCAGGTATTTGAATGATGTGATGTTGAAGATGGGTGGCGTGGGTGGGATGTTGGTGCTCCACTGACAGACTACCTCTGTTTTGGTGATGTTGATGGTCAGCCCCATCCTGCTGTAAGCCTTCACAGCTGCATCCAGGACAGCCTGGAGGTCTTGTGGAGTGTGAGCCACAAGAGCGCAGTCATCTGCATACTGCAGCTCAAGGACCCTCACTCTGTGCAGCTTGGTGGTTGCTTGCAGCCTCCTGATGTTAAAGAGGTTGCCATCTAGCCTATAGACCACTGTCACCCCGCTGTTGTCCTCAATTTCCTCATGGAAGAAGCTGGGTGACGCATAGGAGGAAGATGTTAAAGAGCACTGGTGCTAGTACACACCCCTGCCTGACCCCTGTGCACACAGGGAAGGAGGCAGACTCTTGTCCTCCTATTGTCACCCTAGCATTCATACCATCATGGAACTGTCGGAGGATGTTGACAAACTTGCTAGGGCATCCAAACCGGAGCAGGATGTCCCACAGTAGGTCTCTCTGCACAGTGTCGAAGGCTTTGGAGAGGTCGACAAAAGCCATAAACAGGTCTTGATGTTGCTCCCTGCACTTTTCCTGAAGTTGCCGGGCTGTGAAGACCATGTCGACTGTACTCCTGTTCTTTCTAAAGCCACACTGTGATTCTGGGAGCAATGACTCTGTGATGTTGTTGAGTAGCCTCTGCAGCAACACCTTGGCCAGGACCTTACCAGCAACAGCAAGGAGGGATATACCCCTGTGGTTGCCACAGATGGTCTTGTCACCTTTGTTCTTATATATGGTGACAATTTTGGCATCCCTCCATTGCTGTGGGATGTTTTCATCAGCCCATACTTTAGTGATGTGTTGATGTAGCGCTCTTGTACAGAGGTAACCACCCTGTTTAAGCAGTTCCGCAGGGATATTGTCCATGCCAGGGGACTTGTTGTTCTTCAGAGAGCGGACGGCTGACAGAACCTCCAGGAAGGTCGGGGGTTGGTTAAGGATGTCAATCGGTGGAAGTTCAGGCAGTTGATCCAGGATGGTGTGGTCTGCTTCAGAGTCCTGATTAAGCAGGGTATTAAAATGTTCAGCCCACCTCTCCAGTACACTGCTCTGGTCTTTTAGGACTCTGAGTCCATCTGCGGTTTTAAGGGGAGTGATGCAGTGGTTTGTTGGGCCGTAGATAGATTTGACTGCATTGTAAAAGTTATGCATATCATTTCTCTCAGCGAAAGACTGGATTTCCTGTGCCTTCTCTGTCCACCACTTGTTTTGCATTGACCGTAGGGTCTTTTGCACTTCACGCCTCGCCCTCTGCCATTGCTGCCTGGCGGTGCTCGATGAGGGGTTTTTCAGGGTTGCCTGGTGTGCTTTGTGCATGGCGTTCAGTGAGTTACGGATGGTGTCCGAGTTATTGTCAAACCAGTCCTGGTGGTTTTTGGTCTTATAGCCGATTGAGTGGGCTGCTGCTTCATGAAGGGCTGAGCTGATAGTGGTCCATTGCTGGTCTGTGTCATTCCCTCCACTCAAGATGAGTTCAAGCTCTTCAAGTTTTTCAGCCAGGGAGCATCGAAATTCATTTCTTGTGCTGGTATCTTTCAGACGGGCACAGTCTAAGCGTCTCCCACTGGCCCCATGTTTCCGTATGGGGGGGCGTACGCTCATGTGGACTTTGGCCATGATCATCCGGTGGTCTGTCCAGCATTCTGCACCTCTCATGGCCCGGCACATGAGAACGTCTTTGATGTCACAACGTCTCACGATGACATAGTCAATCAGGTGCCAATGTTTAGAGCGTGGGTGCATCCATGATGTTTTGTATTTGGTCTTTTGCTGGAAGATGGTGTTGGTTATGGTCAGGTTGTGCTCAGAGCAGAGAGTAAGTAATCTCATGCCATTTGAGTTGGCCTGACCAATACCATGCCTGCCAAGCACTCCTTTCCATATCCTGTCACTCTGCCCCACACGAGCATTGAAGTCCCCAAGGAGGAGGATCTTGTCGGTCGTGGGGATCCGGTGGAGAGCCTCATCCAGTGACTGATAGAATGAGTCTTTAACCTCAGTGTCGGATGGCAGTGTTGGCGCATACACACTAAGAAGTGTAGCAAAGCGGTTCTTCGCCAGGGGGATACGGAGGGTCATCAGTCTTTCACTGATGCCCACAGGTGTTTCAGTGAGTCTTGGTAGCAGTGTGTTCTTGATGGCCAGTCCCACACCGTGCAGATGTTGTCCACCGAGGGGATAGCCTTTCCAGAAGAAGGTGTAACCGGACCCTTCCTCTATTAGCGACCCTTCATCAAGGAGCCTGGTCTCGCTAAGTGCGGCGATGTTGTAATGCCTCAGCTCAGCCGCAATCAGTGCTGTTCTTCTGTGAGGTCTTTCGGTCCTGCCATAGGAGTCCAGGAGTGTTCTTACGTTCCATGTTGCCAGTTTTAGGTTTTGGGTTTTTTTTCTTCTGTTTCGACCGCAGAAGTGGAATGACCCGACAGGTGCGGTATCCTGTCCAGGTGTGAGTTGAGTGGGCATTTTTTAGGCCACCTTTTCTAGGCCCCTCCTCAGATTTGAGGTGAGCAGTGTGGTCCCTAAATAGGGGCTGCTCAGTCACACAGGGTGCTGCCGAGATCAGCTGCCACTCAGTCCCAGCTGATAGCGACCAATACCCTGTGCCGCTGACGTGCAGGGCTCTGACTAGAAGCTCCCAGTCTATTCAAACCTGCTCCCGTCACACACACACACACACACACACACACACACACACACACACACACACACACACACACACTCTGTAATAGAATTTAAACACTAACCCTAACCCTTTCTAGCACCACTGTAATAGAATTTAAACTCGAGCACATAGCCCTATTTGGCATTCGTTTATTATAATGACCAATTAGCAATGACATTTTCCAGGATATCTTCCGTTCAGTAATACAAATATACACATGCATTGTGTGCAATAAATCAAATCAAATTAAATTGTATTGTTATGCCGCATTTCATACCAGGAGGTAACACAATGCGCCTCACAGAAGGAAAATGTGTGTGTGTGTGTGTGTGTGTGTGTGTGGGGGGGGGGGTTACAAACACAGAGACACAGATTTTCCAGAGATAAATAAACAGATAAATATTACAGCGAGTGATAGACGATGTTTCATATTAAATTTTATTCAGAGGAGCTACAGGGCTACTAGACTGTGTGTGTAATTATATCTAACTGTACTGCTTCACTCTTAGATTGTATTTTAAGTATTTTAAGACTACTCTGAAACTGTTCCAACTTGCCACCACCATCGGCTTCAGTTGGTTTCACTCAAATCAAGAAAGGCTACTAATTGCTGGGTTGCAGTTGAAAGACACTCCCACAGCAATCAGGTCACTTTGGCAAGGCAGAAACTGGGAGGGCCTTCAGCCGGGTGCAATCAGTGAACATGCTACTTCCATAGGGCTGTTGCTGAAGCGTCAGCGGAAGTGTCAGCCCTCGTGCTCAGCCCTTTTCGTGTAAAGACGTGCAAGTCTACCTGTACAAGTCCACCGAAACAAGGCTCACAAACAAGGTAAACTTTTCATTTTGATTCTGCCATAGCCATGTGTCACAGTAGCATCTCTGTTGTCACTGGTTGTCAAAAAAGATCACAGCGCAGCAGACGACAGCGCAACCTGGGTAATCTCCGCTCACTTCAACATACCTCTTCGGCTGTAACCTCTTTCTCTGTTGGCCTGTGGAACTGTCAGTCTGCAGTCAGGAAAGCTGATTTCATCTCAGGTTATGCCAACCACCTCTCCCTAGGGCTCTTAGCTCTCACGGAGACATGGATCACACCTGAAAACAATGCTACCCCGGCAGCACTCTCCACCAACTATGCCTTCTCCCATACTCCCCGGCCATCTGGTCGTGGAGGTGGGACGGGGCTGCTGATTTCAGACAACTGGAAATTCACTCCACTGCTGCCTTCAAACAGGTATGCCTCCTTTGAATATCATGCAATTATGGTAACTGCTCCTGTTAAAACTTATGTGATTGTTATCTACCGTCCACCAGGACAACAGGGTGATTTCGTCCATGAGCTGGACACCCTGCTGTCATCCATCCCTGAGCAGGAGTGTCCAACACTCATCCTTGGCGACATGAAACATCCACCTAGACAATCCCAACTCAGCTGACTTTCGGACCCTGGTTCACTCGTTCGACCTACAACAGGTCCCCACTCCTCCAACTCACAAAGCAGGAAAAGAGCTTGACCTCATCCTTGCTCGGAACTGCACCACGGACAACCTAACGGTAACCCCTCTGCATCGCTCGGACCACTTCTTCATTCGCTTCGATGTTCGGCTCATTGAGCAACCCTCTGTCCCCCCTCCGATGGTCTCGTTCCGGCGCAACCTCCGCAACCTCTCTCCCACCCACTTTTCCTCTCTGGTTTCTTCTGCTCTTCCACCTTTATCCACTTTCTCCTCACTAGGTGTCGATGATGCCACAGAATCACTCTGCTCCACTCTGAGCTCATGCTTGGATACTTTGTGTCCACTTTCCACCAGACCTGCTCGTTCTACCCAGTCTCATTCGTGGCTGAGTGATACCCTCCGAACGCAGCGCTCCAATCTCAGAGCGGCTGAGAGAAAGTGGCACAAATCTGCAGCACTGGACGATCTTGCAAGCTACCAGACACTGCTGGCCTCCTTCTCATCCAGCATCACTGCTGCTAAGAAGACTTTTTTCAACGACAAGATCAACGGTGCAACTGACGCTCGGAAACTATTCTCCACCTTCAAAACTCTGCTCTACCCTCCTCCTCCTCCCCCAGCTACTAACCTCACTGCTGATAACTTTGCTTCCTTTTTCACAGAGAAAGTGGCAGCCATCGGGAAACAGTTCGACCAACTGTCTCCCCCCCCTAAGGGCGCAACCGTCAATGGCTCATCATTTCCTTCTTTCACCCCTCTCAGCGAGAGTGAGGTCTCCAAAATCCTAACAGGTAGCCGTCCAACTACATGCCCGCTGGACCCCATCCCATCCAATATCCTTCAAGCCATATCGCCTGCCGTCTTACCGGCAATAACACAGGTGATTAATGCTTCATTTAATTCTGGAACATTCCCTTCTTCATTTAAAGTGGCTCGGGTAACACCGCTGCTCAAGAAGCCGTCTCTCGATCCCACTCAGGTGGGAAACTATCGACCGGTCTCACTTCTCACGCTCCTATCAAAAACCATTGAGAGGGCAGCTTCCAAACAGGTCACAGAGTTCCTAGCAAGGAACAATCTCCTCGATCCAAACCAGTCTGGATTCAAAAGTGGTCACTCCACCGAAACAGCCCTGTTGTCTGTGACGGAGGCCTTGAAAACAGCTAGAGCAGCAGCTCAATCCTCAGCTCTCGTCCTGCTTGATTTATCAGCTGCGTTTGATACAGTCAACCACCGCATCCTTCTGTCCATACTGTCAAGTATGGGCATTTCTGGCAAGGCGCACTCCTGGTTTGAATCGTACCTCACTGGGCGCTCGTTCAATGTGTCATGGCAAGGTCAGCTGTCTGTACCTCACCACCTTACCACAGGGGTGCCCCAAGGCTCGGTGATGGGACCACTTCTCTTTGCCATTTACACCACTTCGCTGGGCCCTATCATCCGCTCGCATGGTTTTTCCTATCATTGCTATGCCGATGATACTCAACTGTTTCTGTCTTTCCCTCCTGAGGACACCACTGTCTCGGCGCGGATCTCGGACTGTCTTGCTGATATATCCACATGGATGAAAAACCACCACCTTCAGCTGAACCTGGCCAAAACGGAACTGATGGTCTTTCCAGCCAAACAGGCCATCCACCACAACATCAGCATCAATATTGACTCCTTGTCTCTTGTTCCATCCAAAACAGCAAGAAACCTCGGGGTCATTATTGATGACCAACTGACTTTCACGGACCACATTGCCTCTGTCTCTAGGTCCTGCCGCTTTGCGCTATTCAACATCCACAAAATCAGGCGGTACCTAACCCAGTATGCCACCCAGCTGCTGGTGCAAACCTTGGTGAATTCACGCCTTGATTACTGCAACGCCCTCCTAACGGGCCTGCCGGCTTGCGTGGTGAAACCACTACAAATGATCCAGAACGCGGCGGCGCGTCTGGTGTTCAACCAACCGAAGAGGGCACACGTCACCCCGCTACTCATTGACCTCCACTGGCTGCCTGTAGCTGCTCGCATTAAGTTCAAGTCACTTATGCTTGCCTACAAAGTGCTTGATGGTTCTGCTCCCACCTACCTAAATGCTCTTGTAAGGGCAAATGTTACACCCAGGATGCTGCGCTCTTCTAGTGAGCGTCGTTTGGCACTGCCGTCTGTGCAAGCACGGCAGTCCAGACTATTCTCATTTGTAGTTCCACATTGGTGGAATGAGCTGCCCAGCACTACCAGAGCAGGGGCGTCCCTCTCTACCTTTAAGAAGCTTTTGAAGACCCAACTCTTCAGAGAGCACTTCCCGTCCTAACTGGCACTTCGACTAGTGCGTAACTTGCAATTACAGCAGTTACACTTCTGCACTCTTTCTTTCTTTTTATTTCATTTTGTTATATTTCTAATGTAAAGTAGTATTTATTTATTGTTACACCAGGTTCTATTGCTCGTAGCTTGAATATTCTCTCCCTTGTACGTCGCTTTGGACAAAAGCGTCTGCTAAATGACTAAATGTAAATGTAAATGTTATTTTCAAGATACTCTGTATGCTGTAAAAAGATAATTGCTATTCGTTGTTCTACAGGGAATGGTCAGGGAAATGGTGGATCAAATGGAAATGGCAATAACCCAGGTGAGTTCAGCCTACAAGCACTCGTCCACACAACCATTCATTAACATTGAGCATTTCTAAATCTTTATTTTGTGTATTTGTTGAACTGGGTCCACTTTATTAAGTTTTAGATGAAGATGTGATCACATTTTAGATCAAATGTATGCCGATATACAGAAAATTCTAAAGGGTTCACAAACTTTCTAGCAACACTGTAATATAATTTAAACACTAACCCTAACCCTTTCTAACACCACTGTATACACACACACACACACACACACACACACACACACACACACACACACACACACACACTCTGTAATAGAAGTTAAACACTAACCGTAACCCTTTCCAGCACCACTGTAATAGAATTTAAAGACGAGCGCATAGCCCTATTTGGCGTTAGTTTATTATAATGACCAATTAGCAATGACATTTTCCAGGATATCTTCCGTTCGTATATACAAATATACACATGCATTGTGTGCAATAAATCAAATCTAATCAAATTGTATTTCTATGCCGCATTTCATACCAGGAGGTAACACAATGCGCCTCACAGAAGGAAAATGTGTGTGTGTGTGTGTGTGTGTGTGTGGGGGGGGGGGGGTTACAAACACAGAGACACAGATTTTCCAGAGATAAATAAACAGATAAATATTACAGCGAGTGATAGGCGATGTTTCGTGTTATTTTCAATGTACTATGTATGCTGTGAAAAGATCATTTCTATTTGTTGTTCTACAGGGAGTGGTGAGAGGCCAAATCGTGGACCAGGGAGTGGTCAGGGAGTTGTTGGATCAAATGGAAATGGCAATAACCCAGGTAAGTTCAGCCTACAAGCACTCGTCCACACAACCATTCATTAACATTGAGCATTTCTAAATCTTTCTTTTGTGTATTTGTTGAACTGGGTCCACTTTATTAAGTTTTAGGACAAAGATGAAGATGTGATCACATTTTAGATCAATTTCATGCAGATATACAGAAAATTCTAAAGGGTTCTAAAGATTTTCCAGAGATAAATAAACAGATAAATATTACAGCGAGTGATAGGCGATGTTTAGTGTTATTTTGCAATGTATTATGTATGCTATAAAAAGATAATTGCTATTCGGTCTTCTACAGGGAGTGGTCAGGGGCCGGATCATGGACCAAATGAAAATAGCAATGAATCAGGTAAGTTCAGCCTACAAGCCCTCGTCCACACAACCATTCATTAACATTGAGCATTTCTCCATGCCTGTTGAACACTCGTATGTGAAAACAATATGATCTAAGGTCACATATAAGCACAGAGTCCTATTTGATTTGTTGCCCTAACTTTAGCGGGCGGGTTGTTACAGCGATTAACCCAATTTCAAAGTAGTTATTTAAGTTAAGTTCATCCTCTACATGTGCCTATCTTTGTAACTCTGTAAATCTAACTTTCAGAATAGCTTAGTCCCAATAATTTTGCTCAATAAATAAAATTGTGTATTTGTTGAACTGGGTCCACTTTATTAAGTTTTAGGACGTAGATGAAGATGTGATCACATTTTAGATCAAATGAATGCAGATATACAGAAAATTCTAAAGGGTTCACAAACTTTCTAGCACCACTGTAATAGAATTTAAACACTAACCCTAACCCTTTCTAGCACCACTGTATACACACACACACACACACACACACACACACACACACACACACACACACACACACACACACACACACTGTAATAGATTTTAAACACTAACCCTAACCCTTTGTTGCACCACTGTAATAGAATTTAAACACTAGCACCACTGTAATAGAATTTAAAGACGAGCACATAGCCCTATTTGGCATTTGTTTATTATAATGACCAATTAGCAATGACATTTTCAAGGATATTTTCTGTTCGTGTAAACAAATATACACATGTGTTGTGTGCAATAAATCAAATCAAATTGTATTTGTATGCTGCATTTCATACCAGGAGGTAACACAATGGCAACACAATGTTTACAAACACAGAGACACAGATTTTCCAGAGATAAATAAACAGATAAATATTGCAGTGAGTGATAGGCGATGTTAAGTGTTATTTTGCAATGTACTATATGCTATAAAAAGATAATTGCTATTCATTATTCTACAGGGAGTGGTCAGGGGCCGGATCATGGACCAAATGAAAATAGCAATGAACCAGGTAAGTTCAGCCTACAAGCCCTCGTCTACACAACCATTCATTAACATTGAGCATTTCTACATGCCTGTTGAACACTCGTATGTGAAAACAATATGATCTAAGGTCACATATAAGCACAGAGTCCTATTTTATTTGTTGCCCTAACTTTAGCGGGGCGGGTTGTTGTGTTAAAAGTTGCAGCGATTAACCCTTGTTCAAATAAGGTATTTAGCACCACTGTATACACACACACTGTGTAATAGAATTGAAACACTAACCCTAACCCTTTGTAGCACCACTGTAATATAATTTAAACTCGAGCACCGCTGTAATATAATTTAAAGACGAGCACATAGCCCTATTTGGCATTAATTTATTATAATGACCAATTAGCAATGACATTGTCCAGGATATCTTCTGTTCGTATATACAAATATACTGTATTGTGTGCAATAAATCAAATAAAATCTAATTTTAGCGGGGCAGATTGTTGTGTTAAAAGTTACAGTGATTAACCTAAAAATGTCACACTGGCACTGGCACTGAAACTGGCACTAGCACTGTACTTACTGTCTTTCATTACCCCAGATCACTGTCCCCCTTTTGCGGAGTGTGCAGGGCGAGCTAACGCCTCGTCTTGGAAGTCTTGCTTGATGGGAACTAAAGAATTCCTGAATGAAATAAGACCATTTGATGATGTTTTGAGGTTTGTAGCAGAGGCTGTAGCACACACAATTAGCCCACTAGTTAACTGGCTGAATCAGTGGGAACTAGCAAAGAATTAGCATACAAACCACTGATGACATTTTTGCATTAGCTACACAGCATCACATGAGATAAAGACATATTTACCAAAAGTTCCAGCTTCATCCCTCTTTCTTTAGTTTGCTCTGAAGGGGTAGACCTCTCCAGACAATCCCAAACTGCAAATCAAAGATTTGATTGGTTAAGGATCCTGTCACTTTGCTGATAGATTGACATTACGAACCTTTCAAAATGTCTTCAAAAAGGGGCAGCCTGGGCACACACTGCCACACAGCAAAGGGCTACACATAGCATAGTTTTGATTGGCTGTAGATCACACAACAAAGGGCTACACATAGCATAGTTTTGATTGGCTGTAGATTACACAACAAAGAGCTACACATAGAATAGTTTTGATTGGCTGTAGATCACACAACAAAGAGCTACACATAGCATAGTTTTGATTGGCTGTAGATTACACAACAAAGAGCTACACATAGCATACCGTAGTTTTGATTGGCTGTAGATCACACAACAAAGAGCTACACATAGAATAGTTTTGATTGGCTGTAGCTCAGCGACTTGCACTCAGAGAGAGAGAGCAGAAAGTGTAACATCACATGTTTGGATTAACTAGGTTAGGGTATATAGGGGTTAGGGTTTATATAATATAAAATTGTTAACTGTTAAATATGTTAACTGACACTTTATATAATATAATATTGATGTTTATGTGAACTGACACTTTATATAATATAATATTGATGTCTATGTTAACTGACACTTTGTATAACATAATATTGATGTTCATGTTAACTGACACTTTATATAATATAATATTGATGTCTATGTTAACTGACACTTTATATAATAAAATATGGATGTTTATCTTAACTGACACTTTATATAACATAATATTGATGTTTATGTTAACTGACACTTTATATAACATAATATTGATGTTTATGTTAACTGACACTTTATATAACATAATATTGATGTTTATCTTAACTGACACTTTATATAACATAATATTGATGTTTATGTTAACTGACACTTTATATAACATAATATTGATGTTTATGTTAACTGACACTTTTTATAACATAATATGGATTTTATCTTAACTGACACTTTACATAATGTAATATTAACGTTTATGTTAACTGACACTTTATATAATGTAATATTAACATTTATGTTAACTGACACTTTATATAATATAATATTGATATTTATGTTACCCATTTCCATCAGAAGGGTGAGCAATGCCTGTCAGACAGCATGTCACTGCAGTGTGCTCCTTCTCTCTGGTGCAGGTCAGTGGAGAATCTGGAGAAGGTTCTGGAATGCGCTGATGTCGATGATTCAACATCATTTACAGATGACAACTTTGTTGCACACGTTTACAAGCCAAAGAACCTCAGGGGTCTCCGTCCCCAGGTCAGTCAATCTGTCAATAGAGTCAATATAGAACAATCAACTTATTTACCAACATATGTTTTGTGTTGGTTTGTGTCGTGCTTTGGTAGATTCTCAGTAAAGCCTCTGATGTTGCTAGAAGCTTCTGGAAACAAGGTTAGGGATAGGGTTAGTGGTTATCTCCTAGGGTTAGGGATAGGTAAGGTTATCTCCCTTACTCATAACATAATGTAGCGTAATGCAGAGTCAGTCGTATCTTTGGCTTCTTTGCTGTTCATTACCTCAGGCATAAGCATTCCATGGCACACACAGATACACAAGCATTCCATAGCATACACAGAGACACAAGCATTCCATAGCATACACAGAGACACAAGCATTCCATAGCATACGCGAAGTGATACGCGATGTTAAGTGTTATTTTGCAATGTACTATGTATGCTGTGAAAAGATCATTTCTATTTGTTGTTCTACAGGGAGTGGTGGGGGGCCAAATTGAGAACCAGGTAAGTTCAGCCTACAAGCCCTCGTCCACACAACCATTCATTAACGTTGAGCATTTCTACATGCCTGTTGAACACGTGTATGTGAAAACAATATGATCTAAGGTCAAATATAAGCACAGAGTCCTATTTTATTTGTTGCCCTAATTTTAGCAGCGCAGGTTGTTGTGTTTAAAGTTAGAGTTTCAAAGTAGTTATTTAAGTTAAGTTCATCCTCTATGCCCTTGGTGTCTTTGTGGAGTTCATGTGAGCTTCTAGATTGTGCCTGAGAGACACGCAAGTGCCCAGTTCTGCAAGTCTGTAAATCTACCTGTCCACATTGCTCAGTCCCAACAGGATCTTGTAAGGGTTTGTGGTGATTTTTGCAGCAGCCATAAATAGCATCTGGAATTCTCAAAAATGATGCATTGGCACTGGCATTGGCACTGGCACTGGCACTGGCACTTCAAACTGGCACTGGCATGCATTGACATTGACATTTCACACGGGCACGGGCACTGGCACTGGCACTGGCATTTCACACTGGCACTTGCAGTAGGAAAACCCCACTAGGCCACAAATGCTAAACAGACGGACTCTGATGTCTAACAGAAAGTACACGCTAACATTAACCAAGGAGGAAAAGACATTCGTAATTAGAACACAAAGCTTAGAATTAAACGATAAATCATTTACTCTTGCATCCGCACAGCATTTTGGCACACAACTACGTCCAGAACACACACACACACACACACACCACCCAGAACACACACACACACACACAAGCACACACACACACACACACACACACACACCACCCAGAACACACACACACACCACCCAGAACACACACACATACACACACAACCCAGAACACACACACACAACATGCTCGCTGCGCGCCACAATGCTATGAGAAAAGGGACAATATGTTAGTTTAATATGGTAGATGTAACAACTTCACAGCTTCACTGTGTACTCATAACATTACAGAATATCAGAATATGCTCGAGAAATGTGATCGAGTTTTGCTTTCGACTGTTCGCCAGTTAGCTCAGAAGCTTCAGATAAAAGCCCTTTACTGCCACTTTGAGTAAAACTACTTACAACATAACTGGTTTCTCAGGTTCCAGGTCGATTCCAGTTTGGTTCCGGTTTGGCAGATATTGACCTTCCCACTGAGCTTCTGAATGAGGAAGAGGAAAACACAATTGCCTTCTTTCTGATCCGTTCTATCATTAATTTAGAGGTCAGTCAAGCCTACTGTACATTCATATCCCTTACTTCCCAGTAAGACTAAGTCCTTATCCAGAACTAACCCTTACCCTAACCTAATTATGCTATGACATGAGAAGACCAGTGGAGAAGACCAGCTCTGGTAGCTATGTGGGCAATATCCCATGGCCTTTTTCAATAATGCTGCCTTGAGTTACACAAGTATATTTTGCCTTCACCCAAAATGTGTAATTCAGTATCCAACGATACGCGTGTACAGTGTGCATGGAACCTTCAGTGCTTCATCACAAATCTGATTCATAGTGCTTGGGTTTGGGTTGGGGCTAGAGCTTTGTCACAGCTTAGGGTTAGGGCTGGGGTTAGGGTTGGGCTTGGGGTTGGGTCTCTGTCACAGCTTTCAGTGTATATTTGCCAGACCAGAAACATCCCCATGTTATGCAACATGAGCTGCCATCTTGTTTTCTTGTCCAGGATTTCGGTGTCCTAGATGGACGACTTTATGGGATCAGCGTCTGTGATAAGAACATCTCAGGGTTGAAGCAGCACATCAATATCACAGTGAATTTAAACATCTCTGACGTGAGTATATGACTCCAAACTCAACAACGATTTCAATGTTACCATAACAAACCCCAGATATGTCCATTAAAAGGTCACGCTTTGTAAATTCACCAAGCTTCACTGACTGTCAACATGAGGAGAACGGAATGTTTTATAACATTGCGTGGCACATACGCACACACACACACACACACACACACACACACACACACACACACACACACACACACACACACACACACACCCGCGGCCTGTAATTGTATAACATTGTGACACACTACTCCTCATCTTATTATCTGTAGGACACAAAGGAACCATCTTGTGTATTTTTGGACTTCTCAAACAAAAGTAAGGATGATCTCTTGGTGATGCTGATGGTATGGTTTTGATTTGCATTATGCAGTTGGATATATATAAATATCTATTTCTTTCAGGTTTCAGCCAAGAAGGCTGCTCAACCGAGTGGATAAAAGAGAATGCCACAGTGGTCTGTTCTTGTAACCACCTGACTTACTTCGCTGTACTGATGGTATGTGATGGACAGTACACCTTCTTCCAACATGCTTTGCTTAGACAGATAATTGCTTGAAGGTTGTTTAGGTTTAGGTTTGTCCTAATGGCAGATCTTAAAGAAGTGGCTCTGGGTTAGGGTTAGGGTTAGGGGCTCTGGCCAGATGAGCTCCCAGCTCAGTTTTAGTCAGGAAGTCCTTTTTGCAGGATGGACCGTTGGGCCATTCTGAGGGTGAGGGTGAGGGTTAGGGTTTAGGTAGGGTGAGGGATAGAATCTATACAAACAATAGTAGCAACGCTAGCAAACGTGTAAAGCAAACATGTAAAGCAAATGTGTACAATTATGAATCGAATGCATAGACATTACTGTCATTACTTAGTGGGTATACAGTGCGCTTGTAAGATTACTATTACCAGGGTAAGAAAACTATGTCAATGGTGGCAGTTATTTACATTGCAGGTAAAGCTAGCACAGAGTATGGGGTAGAACAAGAGACTGTGACATGAAATGTGGTGATTTACATCAGATTAATGATATGTGGTGATTTACATATATTAATGATAGTTGGTGATTTATATATGATTAATGATATGTGGTGATTTACATCAGATTAATGATATGTGGTGATTTATATATATTAATGATATGTGATGGTTTACATATATTAATTATATGTGGTGATTTACGTATGATTACATATTTATTTACATGTAGGTGTCTCCTAATATCACCAAGGACCATGCTGTGAAACTCACTTACATCTTTGTGATTGGCTGTAGCATCTCTCTCGCTTTCCTGCTTCTCACTTCTTTCTGCTCCTCATCCAGAGGTAGTCACACAAGAGGTGAGTGTGTGTGAGTGTTTGTGTGAGTGTGTGTGTGTGTGTGAGTCTGTGTGTGTGTGTGTGAGTGTGAGTGTGTGTGTGTGTGTGTGTGTGTGTGTGTGTGTGTGAGTGTGAGTCTGTGTGAGTGTGAGTGTGTTTGTGTGTGTGTGTGTGTGTGTGAGTGTGTGTGTGTGTGTGTGTCTGTGTGTGTGTGAGTGTGTGTGTGTGTGTGTGTGTGTGAGTGTGTGTGTGTGTGTGTATGTGTGTGTGTGTGTGTGTGTGTGAGTGTGTGAGTGTGAGTGTGTGTGTGTGTGTGTGTGTGTGTGTGTGTGTGTGTGTGTGTGTGTGTGTCAGTGTTAGTGTGTGTGGGTATGTGTGTGTGTGTGAGTGTGTGTGTGTGTGTGTGTGTGTGTGTGTGTGTGTGTGTGTCTGTGTGTGTGTGTGTGTGTGAGTGTGTGTGTGTGTGTGTGTGTGTGTGTGTGTGTATACACTAAGGGTTTGCAGCAGGGCTATTATCTGTACCTGTTTTCAGAAACCAGAAGTGGGTGTGGTCCAACTCAGAAGTAGTTCAAAATAGATTTAGCCTAGAATTTGAAAATGCAAATGAATAGCTGTCATTAGAATTCGTGTTTCCTGCTGTTGACAAAACGAACCAACTCATCGCACACAGTGCCTCAGCAGGTACAAGCAGTACGTGAGGTCACCTGTTGAGCAGGTACAAGCATGACGTGAGGTCACCTGTTGAGCAGGTACAAGCAGCACGTGAGGTCACCTGTTGAGCAGTACGTGAGGTCACCTGTTGTGCAGGAACAAGCAGCACGTAAGGTCACCTGTTCAGCAGGTACAAGCAGTACATGAGGTCACCTGTTCAGCAGGTACAAGCAGCACGTGAGATCACCTGTTGAGCAGTTACAAGCAGTACGTGAGGTCACCTGTTGAGCAGTACGTGAGGTCACCTGTTGAGCAGTACGTGAGGTCACCTGTTGAGCAGGTACAAGCAGTACGTGAGGTCACCTGTAGAGCAGGTACAAGCAGCTAGTGATGTTACAAATGACACTGGGGCTTCGGAGCGTGTGTTGCGAAAGTGAAGCACTTCCAGACGGAGCGCGTATCGAGGCATGTATCGTTTTGCCGAAATGACGTCACTGGTGACGTCCGAAGCTTCATTTGTATCAAGTGCTTCACCAAGTGGTTCGTTGGTTCACTTCTGGCGGGAAGCTTCGAGTCCCATCTCGTATTCGTGGTTGTTGTCAGTGGTTGGAGACGTAGCGATAGTTGGAGATTTAGCGATAGTTGGAGATTTAGTGATAGTTGGAGATTTAGCGATAGTTGGAGATTTAGTGATAGTTGGAGATTTAGCGGTAGTTGGAGATTTAGATTGTTTGCTGTTAGTAGTATAGATTATTTGAGATAAAGTTATGGAGCCAGTTAGGAAGAGAAAGTTGCACAAAGCACTTTCGCCCCCTTTTCACTGCCCTGCACTTTCACTGACCAGTTGTCCAAAAGCACTCTCACTACCCTTGGTTTTACAAAAGTACTGACCAGTATTCCAAAAGCACTTTAACTACCCTCTGTTCCAACAGCATACAGAAGAGAGTAAAGATAATAAATTAGCAGGCGTTTTTATCCAAAGCAAAATTAGCTTTTCTCGATAATCGAACCTCATTAGACCCGCACAAGAGGCGACGTCGCTAACCGTTGTGCCATCATAGAACCCTTACACTATATGTCAAACAAATATTAGAAGAAAGAATAGACAAAGAAAGCCTTTATTGTCATTGTATTCTCATACAATGAAATTTGTATTAATCGAGGTACGTTTTTTTCACCATACATTTGTGTGCATGTTATTTTAGTAGGTCTTTGAACAAATTCACTGTCCCGAGAAAATCTTTCCTACACCGTATTTTTATTGACCAGCAGGTGTCACTAGAGATCGAACGAAGCTTCGAGTAGTGAACCTTTTTTCAACACGTTTAGCTGGAAAGCTTCAAAGGTTCATAAAGCTTCATTTCGCCATCACTACAAGCAGCACGTGAGGTCACCTGTTGAGCAGTGATTATGTTGCATCTCAATTCGAAATCCAAAACAATAGGTGCCTTGGGTAAAGTTAGGTTGAAAGGCACATAGGTACCTAACAGTTGGTGTCACACACACACACACACACACACTCATGTGGTCTACGCACACATCCTCACACACACACACACACACACAATCATGTGGTCTACGCACACATACTCACACACACACACACACACACACACACACACTCCACACACACATGTGGTCTGCACACACACACTCCACACACTTATGTGGTCTACAGACACATCCTCACACACAAACACACACATGTGGTCTGCACACACTCCACACACACACCCACCCACCCCCACACACACTCCACACACACATGTGGTCTACACACACACCCAGCCCCCCCCCACACACACACACACACCACACACATGTGATTTACACACACATCACCATACACACATGTGAGCTACACGCACATCACCACTCACACACACACACTTATGTGGCTACACACACATCACGACACACACATACACGTGTGATCTACACACACATCACCACACACACACTCCACACACACTTATGTGATTTACACACACATCACCACACACACACACACACTCCACACACACTTATGTGGTCTTTGAATGCAAAACATTGGAATGCCTTGGGTCAGGGTTAGGGGTCAGGGTTATGTTAGTTTTAAAGGCCTCTAAACCAAATGAGTTGGGGGAAATGCTTTGCATAACATTCAGGAGAGCCTATGGGAGTTAGGAGAGCCTATGGGAGTCAGGAGAGCCTATGGGAGTCAGGAGAGCCTATGGGAGTCAGGAGAGCCTATGGGAGTCAGGAGAGCATATGGGAGTCAGGAGAGCCTATGGGAGTCAGGAGAGCCTATGGGAGTCAGGAGAGCATATGGGAGTCAGGAGAGCCTATGGGAACAAAGGTAACATTGCAAATGCATAAAGCAGCAATTTGCCTGATGTGACTTAAAGTAGGGATTGATAAAGTAGAAATAGTTTTTTGTTCTTGCTGTCAATATGCCTTTAAAGCTCCGTGAATCATAAAAAGAACACCCCCAGTTCCAATACAACCGGTACCTACCTTGACCGAAATGCAACGCAGATTTCGGTGCCTGAGCCGATTGAAATAAATAACAGCAACAAATCATGCAGCTAAATGAACAAAACTTACGTAAAATGTTAAAAATCTTATAAAAAGGAATTATTTCAGGCTGCAACATGAAACACGGAGGCTGGTTCCAAAACAGTAGAAAACTAGCGATAGCTAATGTGCAGTTACGTTAGTGGCGTAGATCTGTCTGAGTACGATCTGTATGAATAATTTTTTCTTGGTCACAGGTTGCTAGGCAGATTTCGAGGGGCACATTTAAAACTGCCCCGTCTCCCAATGTAAACTTTGGCCTGTGTCGCTCACACTCATTGGTTTTTCCATAGCAACAGTCAGCGAAGAGCAGGCAGCATTTCACAGAGCAAGCACAAACAGAGCTAGCCATCAATTTAACAAAGAAAATGCTGAAAGGTCAAAAGTGTGGCTATATTTCGCACAAAAAGATTCAAACAACGTGACGTGCAGAAAATGCAACAAAACAATTGCATGTAAAGGGGGGAGAGAAGGCAAGAGACAAAAGCAGATCAGCAACTGCAGACTGAAGACTAAACGGAGATGCCAGCAAAACTAAACCTAGTCTCTTAAAGGGGCAGTACAAGTTCACGTACTCAGTGTGTTCAAATAACAAGATTAAGTACAAACAAGATAGAAAAGATAAGTATAAAACAAATCAGAAAATGGTTACATTTCATGAAATAAGGCACCGTTTAGGCACCGGTATTGTTTTAAATGTATCGTTTTAGCACCGGTATCGGAAAAAACCCAAACGATACCCATCCCTAGTTAGGATAGCCTATGGGAGTTAGGAGAGCCTATGGGAGTTAGTCAAGTCAAGGTTTTATTCATCGCATGCACATTATACAGGACAATGGCAGCGCTGTTCATGTGTTCATCAGTGTTCTTCATGTGTTCATCAGTGTTCTTCATGTGTTCATCAGTGTTCATGTGTTCTTCATGTGTTCATCAGTGTTGTTCATGTGTTCATGTGTTTTTCATGTGTTCATCTGTGCCATTCATGTGTCTCCTGACTCTGCAGGCTTCTTCATCTCCATGTGGCTCTGTGCAACCAGACACTCATAGAGCACACAGAGCCAAAACAGCACTGAGACACACAGCAGCAAGACCTGAGGATGGACATGCGCACACACACACACACACACACACACACACACACACACACACACACACACACACACACACACACACACACACACACACACACACACACACTCCAGGATCATTAGGGTTACGGTTAGGACATTCTGTTGTTTTAAATGACACCGCAATCAACTAAACACATGACATTTATTAACCAATGTTTCAAATAAAACTAAGAATGCATTTTTGAGATTTAATGTACTTATTTTGTGATTGAATGTAGTAATGGTATTTGTCATGATCGGCAGATATATGATGACCCCTGTCATCAGGGGCGGCTTGTCCATAAGGGCGATTGGGGCAACGCACTGCCTAGGAAAAAAAAAAAAAAAAAACTCCTGATGTATAAACGCAATATCCTTGTAGGTCGCGTAAATGACGACATGTAAATTTAAATGTAATAATTTTGTCGGATTCTACCACTAGACCGTCTGATCTGCCTCTGTTTGTCATTGTCGAATTAGGTAACAGTCATTCAGTCAGCCTAAAGTCGTGCTTCAAATGGCCCCGCCCCTTCTGGGGCGATTTGGGGCGAAATGTTAAATCCATTTTTTTCACAAAACAGAGCTCTCAATGCATTCTCTATGGCATCCGGGAGGGCTCGCCCCTCCATGTCGTGTCATAAGTAATGGACGTAAAAGCCTATACGAACGTCATACAGCCTTCGATGGCTCCTGTTCAGTGCAACAACTCGATTCGCTCTTTGACAGAAACTCCTTTTTAGTCGGCGTACTAATGAAGATAAATTGACAATAAAACAATTAAGACTTCCTAGACCAAATGTCCATTCAACAGGTTTCTACAAAGGGAGGGAAATTCTACATCCAAGAGTTGGAATAAAAGAAAATCCAGATGGATGCAACTTTCTTCCATAGCTTTCCACCTGTAACTTGCTACTCTAGCTATGTAGCAAGAGGGGACATATTACTGTTGTGTGCTGCCAATAGTGGACAAAAAGGTATTGCTGTATGAGTTAATCAGCTAACTTAATGTACCTACTGAATGGGTCGCCTTAATCATTATCAAAAAAATTGCCCCCCCTGAGAATTTTTTCAGGAGCCGCCACTGCGTGTCATGATGGAGAATTATTGAAACCACCATGAACTACATATTTAATGAAAGCTCATGAAGTGTACAAGCAATTTAACATCACTTTAGACACATCACATCTTCCTATGCACTCTGACTCACCCCTATCTATATACACTGTCTACTGTATTTACATTACTTTTCATGATCAGCAGATATATAATGACCCCTGACATGGTAGAGAAGCAAATAAACCATCATAAACTACATATTTAATGAAGGATTATGAAGTGTATAAGTGATTGACCATCACTTTAGACAGATGATGTATGCTAAGCAGGTCATTTGGATTTTCTTTGGGAACATACCATTAACAGCAATTTCTGAAATCAAAGAAATGTTTGTTTACCAAACAACCGTCATTGGGCTTTTTGTGTTTGTGTGTGGTGTGCGTCTCAGGTGTTATATTTCAATTTGTAAATAAAACTTTGTCTGCCAAATGTGTGTGTGTGTGTGTTTGTGTTTTATGAGCAGGCAGCACCAATTCCACACAAACTTAATGCAGGCAACATTTCTATTTGGAGTTCATGGTCAAATGTTACTGTCAGTAATGCAGCTAATTCAGTGTGCCTTACTGCCATCTAGTGGCTATGATATGCCATAACTTCTACAAAAGGTCAAAGTCATTTATTTCTTTTATTTCTTGCCACACAGCACGACACACAACACACCCATGCATTGGGCGCCGACACAGGACACACACTCACGCTGAAGATGTCGCCGGTGGAAATTGTCCTCTGCATTTCACCCATCCTGAGTTGTCCTTCCTCACGGGCAACCAGGAGCAGTGGGCAGCCTTTTTATGGTGCCCGGGGACCAGGCCAAGTTCTCGTGTCCAGTCCTTGGTCAGGGACGGACAGGATAGCGATCTGTTCTTCTTGCATGTTTTTATGTTGGGGTTCTTAGTGGAGGAAACCCTTGTGAACACGGGGAGAACATGCAAACTTCGCACAGAAAGGCCTGGGGGATAGCCCACCTGAGCACCGAAGGCCTGGGGAGAACCTGCCCCCCCAGTATCATCGGCACCCCATGTGGGAATCGAACCCAGGACTTTCTTGCTGTTAGGCGGCAGTGCAAGCACCTGAGCCACCGTAACAGGGATGGGGAAAAAAACATGATATCATTTATTAGCTATAGTTATAGCCTATTAGAACAGGCTAATAACAGCCTATTGTCTGAGGCATTATCATGTAAAGCGCCTTGAGTGCTGTTTGAGTTGAAAAGCTCTATATAAATGCAGTCCATTTACCTATTGGTTTCACAACAGAAGGCAGGTGAATTCTGGAGGAAACGGAAAATAGGGAGAGATCATAAAGGAAAAGAACGACAGCAGGTCATATTTTGTTTAAACATACATTTTAAAGAAAATAAATATTTAGCAATTGCAGGACATGATAGACTGTTTCTATAGGCTTCAATAAGAACCATGTCAAAAGTAACAATTCCATGTCATTTATTTATACCCTGTTGGTTGGCCATAATGATCTCACTGCAGTAATGATCTCACAGCAGCAGAAGACTGCTGTAATGATCTCACAGCAGCAGAATGATAATGATCTCACAGCAGCAGAAGAATGCTGTAATGATCTCACAGCAGCAGAATGATAATGATCTCACAGCAGCAGAAGACTGCTGTAATGATCTCACAGCAGCAGAATGATAATGATCTCACAGCAGCAGAAGACTGCTGTAATGATCTCACAGCAGCAGAATGATAATGATCTCACAGATCAAAAGGGGGGAGGAGCTGAGCTGGAGCTGAGTTTCAGAGTGAATTAGAATGAATTGCAAATCAGATTCTCTTGTAAAAAGTGAATCAGTTGCAGGATTTACAAAAAGCTTATCCTTCTACACTGCATATCTTAATAAGATGATAACTGCAGAATGTGCTTTCTCAAAACAGGGCTTAGCCTGGCTGAATTTCTTCATGAAAGAATTTCTGTCTTTATCAAATGATCCAGGAGCGCTGAATTAATCATGAAGAACACAAATAAGGAATGCTCAAAAAAAAAAAGGTTTGGCATTCAAGGGCCACTGTATGAAATTAAATGAATGAAAATGGATGAAAAAAGGACTTGAGATAATTCTGTAACTAAAACATCTTGCTTCCTTTCTTTTAGGTATGGACACCTCTGTCTCCTGAGCAAGCGAATGAGTGTGTGGGTGTCTGTTTGTGTGCGCCGGCCGTCTGTATGAATGAACTAAACCACAACTGTTTCACTGACTAAAGTGAGAATACATTTGACCACTGACTATTTCTTTTAGGAGAAATTGTTTGAATTGGAAAGGTGTATAAAGTGTTCCATTTCTTTCAAACATTCAATTTCTTTCAATGGACTGCTTTACTGAGGTTAATCCCCACTCTCAGTTCTTTTATTTTGTTATTCTGTTTGTCTGTGGCTTTTCCCTTTTCTTGTAAATGCCAATGCTACAGCCTCTGCTTCAAGGCCCAGACCTTGCAGATAACACAATGGTGTGATGTCTATTGTCTGACAATGCCTTGCTTTACCCCACTTTTCAGTTGAGATGGCCGACACCATTGGGCTTATTTTGGTCACAGATAAAACCTGTTGCCCAGGATTAACTGTTTCTCGAAGATCTCTTTTCAGATTTCAGGAAGTTGGAGAACACCGAACAGCTGGAGGACAATAGGGAGAAGCACCTTGCAACGGTATAAAAATGGGGAAGAGCAGGACCATGTTTGTTTCAAACAGCGCCATCAGCCAGACACATCAACACAGCTTTGCCTGAAGCCTGAGAATGCAACAATAACAGCTGCACGACACAATACACGGAGAAGACCACAGGAGGCGAAGAACTGAAACAAGCTAAGCGTTAACACTCACAAACACACACACACACACACACACACACACACACACACACACACACACACACACCGCACACACACAGTCAACAGTCAACCCACATTCCTATTAAGTTCATGTTACAACTGGTATCATCAGTACCCAGAATGTTAATGATTAATGTCCAAGACAAAGTCTTGTTTTTGTTTGAGTTCATCTCATAGTCATCATGTGTGTCTTTAAGTTTGTTCCTTGTTCTCACTGTTTTAATTTCATTTTTTCGAATGGTTACATGTACCTATAACTTCTGTTTATACTTCTCTGCTCTCACGTCAGGATGGTTATTTTGACATAACATCGGGAAGGAATTTGTCCCAGACAGAGGTTTCACCTATTTTGGCGAAACGCGTGGTTCGCTCTGATAAAACATGGGTTTCGCCTTCCCTCGTGAGAGTATGACACCTTCAGGAGAGAGAGAGACCTGAACAAATCACTTTATGTCCAAGACAGGAAGTCTTGGTAAGGGGGACTGAAGGAATCAGAATTTAAAGTTCAGAGTTAATAAGGATATGCCATATAATTCAATGTATCTTATACCTAGTTGTAGTTGTTACTTTTATTTGTGCGCTGGGGTGTGAACACCTGTGTGTGTGTGTGTGTTTTCCAATCACTACAGGACATGAGTGCGTTTAATCAGGCTAGTGCCCTCAGCCATCAGATGTGCGTGCGTGCGTGTCCGTCAGCCACAGTGAGAGAGGCAGAGGCAGAGGCAGAGGCAGAGAGCAGAGAGCAGAGGGGGAATGAGAGAAATGCTATGAATGTACATGTGAATGTAAGGAAGGCTTGGGTAGTTGGTGTGGGTTATAGTGTGCAACAGACCAGTTCATGGTCACTGGATAGTGTAGCTGTGTTTACTATTAAGCTTGATCTGAAGTGACTGGCATTACAGGCAAGCTGTCCTAGGAAGTGAACCAGTGACCTGTAGTCAGGGGTAGGGTTAGATGTCCAAGCTACCTGTAGTCTAGGGTTGACAGAGAAGGGTAAGATGTCCAAGCTACCTGTAGTCTAGGGTTCACAGAGAAGCTACCAGCAGTTGGGTTCATGCTCCTTCAGTCTCTGCCTATCATACCTGAATTAGACACACACACACACACACACACACACACACACCACACACACACACACACACACACACACACACACACACACACACACACACTAATTACACACTGACAAATTAGCACAGGTGGACATATACAATATACTTATACACAAGCATGCTTACACACACACACTCAAACACACACAAGAACAATTATATGAATGTAGACCTGTGTACACACCTACACGCACACACACAAAATCAGACCTCAGGTGTCAAATTGCATAAGTGTTGCCTTTCAACTCTTACAATATTTCTTTGACAATGTGTTCTGACAGCAAGAAGGTCCTGGGTTCGATTCTCCACATGGGGCGCTGTTGGTACTGGGGGGGTGTTCACAAGGGGTTTCCTCCCACTAAGAACCCCAACAGAAGAAGAACAGAAACACTCTCCTGTACAAAGCCCTGACCAAGACGGACTGACCACTTGACTTGGTCCCCGGGCTAAAGGCTGCCCACTGCTCCTGGGGTCCTGAGGAAGGACAGTCCGGGATGGGAAAAAATGCAGAGGAAAAATTCACTGCGACCTACTGCGTGTGTGTGTCCTGTATCGCCACCTAAAAATGCACGTGTGTGTTGCTGTGTGTCGTTTGTGCCACAATAAACTGACTGAAAGCAGCCTGTTTGTTTCTTTGTTGTTGACTGAAGTCAGCCTTGTTTGAAGGGTTTTGCGTAGGGTTAGCCCACAGCATAAGCTTCCTGGTTTGTTAAACCACAACCCTGGCATATCTCTAGCATCTGTGATTTCTGTGGAAACAGTCCAGACAACAACACTAACTCAGACAACACTTCATTTTCCCGACTTCAGCTCGAGACTGGCAGACACTCCAACCCTCACAATTTCAGATGAAAAGGTTTGTTCCATAGGAAAACTTAATTTTTAATTTGAACTTTAATTTAATAATCAAATAAAGCAGACTTTCTGTGTTCTTGTGTTGTGTTCTTGGTTCTTAAGCCACACCCAGTGTGTACTATGGTTAGGGTTAGGGTTCTAGTGGATAATGCATTCAGTGATGTTTCTGTCTGTGAGGTTTAGGATGGAATAACACTGCACTTTAAGCAGATTTAGTGTGACCTAATAGCTGATTCAAATGTTACACACATACAATGTTTATACAGCTTTTTATGAATGGTGTCAAAGTGTATAATGGCTGCTTGTTTCAAATTGAAATTGAATTAATGCAAATTGAATGCTTGGAATTCATAGCACATTGGTTCATACATTATACCATCTCTTTAATTTTACTGTGCTTTATTTTCATCATAGGATGTTTTATCTGAGCTAGAGGGTAATCTAAGAAAAATCTGGTTTGTGTAATTAACTATTATTAATTAATTTCCATGTTTTACCTTGTAGGGTACTCTAAGGTACTCTAAGTAGATCACTGAAATGGCTTTCATTTACAGAGGGTTAGTGTTAGGGGTCAGGGTTAAGATTAGTATCTATGTATCTAAAAAGCATGGTAGCATTTCATTTCATGTAAATAACGCTCCACTAGGAAGGGAACATTATAAAAGGGGAAAAAGGTGTTGCAACTTCTGTAAATCTGCAAATGTCAGATCTGTAAATATCTTCTCCTTCAGGCCATGGTGATGTGGTCAGACATAATAGAAGCAACCTGCATACTTCACTCGCATTTCCTCTGCTTTAACAGCAACAAGTGTATAAAACCCTAACCCTAACAATATATACAGTACGTAGGGTTAACTCTAACTCTAACAATATATACATTTAAGAATATTGAGAATACTGTAGGGACAGAAAGGGATATATTGCCTCAGTTAAGGACTGGAAAATTTGAAATTTGAGTGTTAATGTAGAACATCTGCTCTCTTTCTGCAGGATGGCGACAAGACTGCAGCTGGCTGCTCTCACCCTAGCCCTGTGTCTCCTGGTAAAGGGTAAGGCCTCTACTCATGCTGTGACCTCCCTGAGCAGCAATAACCTCAACCAAACATTTATGTAACTGTTGATCAGTCCCATACATTGGCTTGGAGGGATCTTGGCCCATTCCTCCTTACAAAACCGCTCCAACTCATGGATGATGCTTCCGTGCATGAACTGATCTCTTCAGGATTAAGTCCGGGACTTTGACTCGGCCATTGCAAAACATTCCATTTCTTCTTCTTTAACCATTCTTTGGTAGACTTAAACTTACACACTTGTGTGTTTAGGGTCGTTGTCTTGCTGCATGACCCATCTTCTGTTGAGCTTCAGTTCACAAACGGATACCCTGACATTCTCCTGTAGTATTTGGCTGGTACCATCCAGAATTCATAGATCCGTCAATGATGGCAAGCCGTCCTGGTCCCGATGCAGCAAAGCAGCCCCAAACCATGATTCTGCCACCACCGTGCTTTGTGGTTGGGATGAGGTTCTTATGTTGGAATGCAGTGTTTGTTTTTCGTTAAAAGTTTTTCGATTTTAAACTGGACTCATCCGTCCACTGAACATTCTTCCAATAGCCTTTTAGCTCATCCAAGTGGTCTTTAGAAAACTTAAGACGGGCAGCAGTGTTCTTGGAGAGTAGTGGCTTCCTCCAAAGTTTTTAATGTTAGATCATTTTGCTCAATAAATAAATTATGAAAGATTTTTTGTGTGTTGAACTGGGTCCACTTTAAGACGCTTTAGGACGTAGATGAAGATGTGATCACATTTTAAATCAAATGTATGCAGATATACAGAAAATTCAAAAGGGTTCAAAACTTTCTAGCACCACTGTAATAGAATTTAAACATAAGCACACAAGCCCTATTTTGCTGCATTCGTTTATTATAATGACCAATTAGCAATTATATTTTCCAGGATATCTTCTGTTCGTATACAAATATACACATGTATCGTGTGCAATAAGTGTTCTTTAGTGTTATTTTCAATGTACTATGTATGCTGTAAAAAGATAATTGCTATTCGTTGTTCTACAGGGAATGGTCAGGGAAATGGTGGATCAAATGGAAATGGCAATAACCCAGGTGAGTTCAGCCTACAAGCACTCGTCCACACAACCATCCATTAACATTGAGCATTTCTAAATCTTTATTTTGTGTATTTGTTGAACTGGGTCCACTTTATTACGTTTTAGGATGTAGATGAAGATGTGATCACATTTTAAATCAAATTTATGTCGATATACAGAACATTTTAAAGGGTTCACAAACTTTCTAGCACCACTGTAATAGAATTTAAACACTAACCCTAACCCTTTCCAACACCCCTGTCTACACACACACACACACAATCTGTAATATAATTTAAACACTAACCCTAACTAACTTTGTAGCACCACTGTAATATAATTGAAACACGAGCACATAGCCCTATTTGGCATTTGTTTATTATAATGACCAATTAGCAATGACATTTTCCAGAATGTCTTCTGTTCTTATATACAAATATAAACATATATTATGTGCAATAAAATCAAATCAAATCAAATTTTAGCGTGGCAGGTTGTTTTGTTTAAAGTTACAGTGATTAAATTTCAAAGTAGTTATTTAAGTTAAGTTCATCCTCTATGCCCTTGGTGCCTTTGTGGAGTTCATGTGAGCTTCTAGATTGTGCCTGACAGACACGCAAGTGCCTAGTTCTGCAAGTCTGTAAATCTACCTGTCCACATTGATCAGTCCCAACAGGATCTTGTAAGGGTTTGTGGTGATTTTTGCAGCAGCCATAAATATCATCTGGAATTCTCAAAAATGTCACACTGGCACTGGCACTGGCACTGGCACTGGCACTGCCGTTTCACACTGGCACTGGCACTGTATACACACACACTGGACACATACACACACACACACACTATAATAGATTTTAAACACTAACCCTAACCCTTTCTAGAACCTCTGTATACACACACACTGGACACACACACACACTGGACACACACACGCACGCACGCACGCACGCACACAAGCACGCACGCACGCACACACACACACACACACACACACACACACATACTGTAATAGATTTTAAACACTAACCATAACCCTTTGTAGCACCACTGTAATATAATTTAAACACGAGCACCACTGTAATATAATTTAAAGACGAGCACATAGCCCTATTTAGAGTTTATTTATTATAATGACCAATTAGCAATGACATTTTCCAGGAAATCTTCTGTTCGTGTATACAAATAAACACATTGTGTGCAATAAATCAAATCAAATCAAATTGTATTTGTATGCTGCATTTCATACCAGGAGGTAACACAATGCGCCTCACAGAAGGAAAACGGGGGTGGGGGTGGGGGGGGGTTACAAACACAGAGACACTGATTTTCCAGAGATAAATAAACAGGTAAATATTACAGCGAGTGATAGGCGATGTTTGGTGTTGTTTTGCAATGTACTATGTATGCTGTAAAAAGATAATTGCTATTCGTTGTTCTACAGGGAATGGTCAGGGAAATGGTGGATCAAATGGAAATGGCAATAACCCAGGTGAGTTCAGCCTACAAGCACTCGTCCACACAACCATTCATTAACATTGAGCATTTCTAAATCTTTATTTTGTGTATTTGTTGAACTGGGTCCACTTTATTACGTTTTAGGATGTAGATGAAGATGTGATCACATTTTAAATCAAATTTATGTCGATATACAGAACATTTTAAAGGGTTCACAAACTTTCTAGCACCACTGTAATAGAATTTAAACACTAACCCTAACCCTTTCCAACACCCCTGTCTACACACACACACACACAATCTGTAATATAATTTAAACACTAACCCTAACTAACTTTGTAGCACCACTGTAATATAATTTAAACACGAGCACCACTGTAATATAATTTAAAGATGAGCACATAGCCCTATTTAGAGTTTATTTATTATAATGACCAATTAGTAATGACATTTTCCAGGATATCTTCTGTTCGTGTATACAAATATACACATTTATTACACGGCTCTTCTTAATGCTGTAGAATGCTCCATTCACTTGAATGGGGCTTCCCAACGTTCTGTGGTCAACTATTTTTCCATATTTGACCGTTGCTATGCATAATTGACTTCTGTCAAGGGAAGTGGCCTTTTTGCCTCGGATTCACGTCTTTCGTAGCACTCCGCAAGTAGTCCGGTAATTTATCAACCTCAGTGTATTCCGTTGCTTAGCAACGTCAGCTGATCTGATCTTGAGTTTCAGCTGACAGTTGAGCAGCTGTGTTCTAAAGAATGTTCAACGTCTTTGAAGTTCAACGTCTTTGGCAAACTATTTCTCTGCTTTTTAACACCACAAATGGTAACAAATAAATTGTAATTAAAATAATATTATAAAAAGACACACTGTGTTAAGTTATTTTTTCGTTTTGGCAAGTAGCCGTGTAATCAGCGGGATAAAGTATAGAACGCCGGTCATTATCGGGAAAATAAGCCCCTTCAGGGCGAAGCAACACCCCTTCGCTTCGCGTCGGGGTGCTGTTCGCCCTGTCGGGGCTTATTTTCCCGATAAAGACCGGCGTTCTATACATTATCCCTTACGTATTGTGTGCAATAAATCAAATCAAATCAAATTGTATTTCTATGCTGCATTTCATACCAGGAGGCAACACAATGTGCCTCACAGAAGGAAAACGGGGGCGGGGGTGTGTGTGTGTGTGTGTGTGTGTGGGGGGGGGGGTTACAAACAGAGAGACACATATTTTCCAGAGATAAATAAACCGATAAATATTACAGCGAGTGATAGGCGATGTTTAGTGTTATTTTGTAATGTACTATGTATGCTGTAAAAAGATAATTGCTATTCGTTGTTCTACAGGGAATGGTCAGGGAAATGGTGGATCAAATGGAAATGGCAATAACCCAGGTGAGTTCAGCCTACAAGCACTCGTCCACACAACCATTCATTAACATTGAGCATTTCTAAAACTTTCTTTTGTGTATTTGTTGAACTGGGTCCACTTTATTACGTTTAAGGACGTAGATGAAGATGTGATCACATTTTAGATCAAATGTATGCAGATATACAGAAAATTCTAAAGGGTTCACAAACTTTCTAGGACCACTGTAATAGAATTTAAACACTAACACTAACCCTTTCTAGCACCACTGTAATAGAATTTAAACACGAGCACCACTGTAATTTAATTTAAAGACGAGCACATAGCCCTATTTAGAGTTTATTTATTATAATGACCAATTAGCAATGACATTTTCCAGGAAATCTTCTGTTCGTGTATACAAATATACACATGTATTGTTTGCAATAAATCAAATCAAATCAAATCAAATTGTATTTGTATGCCGCATTTCATACCAGGAGGCAACACAATGCGCCTCGCAGAAGGAAAGGGGGTTGGGGGGGGTGTGTTACAAACAGAGAGACACAGATTTTCCACGGATAAATAAACCGATAAATATTACAGCGAGTGATAGACGATGTTTCATGTTATTTTGTAATGTACTATGTATGCTGTAAAAAGATAATTGCTATTCGTTGTTCTACAGGGAATGGTCAGGGAAATGGTGGATCAAATGGAAATGGCAATAACCCAGGTAAGTTCAGCCTACAAGCACTCGTCCACACAACGATTCATTAACATTGAGCATTTCTAAATCTTTATTTTGTGTATTTGTTGAACTGGGTCCACTTTATTACGTTTAAGGACGTAGATGAAGATGTGATCACATTTTAGATCAAATGTATGCAGATATACAGACAATTCTAAAGAGTTCACAAACTTTCGAGCACCACTGTAATATAATTTAAACACTAACCCTAACCCTTTCTAACACCACTGTATACACACACACACACACACACACACACACTGTAATATAATTTAAACACTAACCCTAACCCTTTGTAGCACCACTGTAATATAATTGAAACACGAGCACATAGACCTATTTGGCATTTGTTTATTATAATGACCAATTAGCAATGACATTTTCCAGAATGTCTTCTGTTCTTATATACAAATATAAACATATATTATGTGCAATAAAATCAAATCAAATCAAATTTTAGCGTGGCAGGTTGTTTTGTTTAAAGTTACAGTGATTAAATTTCAAAGTAGTTATTTAAGTTAAGTTCATCCTCTATGCCCTTGGTGCCTTTGTGGAGTTCATGTGAGCTTCTAGATTGTGCCTGACAGACACGCAAGTGCCTAGTTCTGCAAGTCTGTAAATCTACCTGTCCACATTGCTCAGTCCCAACAGCATCTTTTAAGGGTTTGTGGTGATTTTTGCAGCAGCCATAAATATCATCTGGAATTCTCAAAAATGTCACACTGGCACTGGCACTGGCACTGGCACTGGCACTGGCTCTGGCTCTGGCTCTGGCTCTGCCGTTTCACACTGGCACTGGCACTGTATACACACACACTGGACACATACACACACACACACACTATAATAGATTTTAAACACTAACCCTAACCCTTTCTAGAACCTCTGTATACACACACACTGGACACACACACACACACACACACACACACACACACTGGACACACACACGCACGCACGCACACAAGCACGCACGCACGCACACACACACACACACACACACACACACACACACACACACACACACATACTGTAATAGATTTTAAACACTAACCCTAACCCTTTCTAGCACCACTGTAATAGAATTTAAACTCGAGCACATAGCCCTATTTGGCATTCGTTTATTATAATGACCAATTAGCAATGACAATTTCCAGGATATCTTCTGTTCGTATATATACAAATATACACATGCATTGTGTGCAATAAGCGTCCTTTAGTGTTATTTTGTAAAAACTATGTATACTGTGAAAAGATCATATCTATTCGTACAGATAGTTCAAGAAGGTGTGGTTGGGGGCCAGATCATGGACCAAAAAAAATTATCAATAAATCAGGTGAGTTCAGCCTACAAGCACTCGTCCACACAACCATTCATTAACATTGAGCATTTCTACATGCCTGTTGAACACTAGTATAGGAAAGCAATATTATCTAGTCACATATAAGCACATAGTCCTATTTCATTTGTTGCCCTAATTTTAGCGGGGCGGCTTTTTGTTTTAAAAGTTACGGCGATGACTTCCGGCTGTGCAATGTAAGAGGGCGCTCACGCTTTGGGATAGCTCCGCATATTTCACAATTTACGTGCACCACTTCGACGTTTACCCTATTCACCGTATTCATTAAAAAAGTAAACTCGCCTACATTCTGATACCATTCAACTGGCTTACAATGTCGAGACCACGACAGGGAAAAGATTCTTCTGCAACTCAAGCAGCATCATAGCTAAGATGGCGGAGTTGCTAACTGTTACTAGCCTGGTGCAGGAGCTTGAAAAACACAAAATAAGCTTGGCCGCAGAACTCAAAACGTTCCTCTCGACATCTTAAGAGACCTCCCTTACACCTATACGGACGTCTCTCGACACAATCAGCGCTGCATTGGACTCTCACAACCAAAAGATAACGACCATTGAAATATCCTTTCAACCCATAGTGATGAGCTAGTCGAGCTAACAACAAGACTTGATCAACTGGAGAAAGCCAATGCTGCACTAGCATCCAAAGCAGAGGACCTTGAGAATCGTTCCAGACGACAAAATGTAAGACTCGTTGGCTTACCTGAAGGTCTGGAAGGAGGTTCACCGTTGGAATTCATTTCGAAGCTTCTCCAAACAGTTATTGAGAGATGTTTTCCCCAAATATCCAGAGTTGTCCAGAGCCCGTACACTAGCTCGAAGCCTGCCAGAGGACAAACGCCGCGAGCCCATCATCGTTAGATTCCATCGTTATCAGGATAAGGAACGTGCAAGACCGCAGAGGGAAGACCTAAAGTTCGACAGCAACAGAATCCTGTTTTCCCTGATATGAGTGCAAAGCCTAGCCAAGCAACGAGCGACATTCAAGGACATCAAGGCCAAACTCTATGCCGATGGAATTGTGTTCTCCCTACGCCACCCTGGTCGCCTGTGCATCACCGTCAACGGGGACAAACATCTCTTCGACACCCCGGGCAGCAGCAGAAAACATTCTACGATCAGATAAAAGGGAACTTTCCAGCCAACACTGATGAAGAACAAGGCTAAATGATGCCTGCCACATTTTAAAGGTTTGGAATGCTGATCTTGGATAATTGATTAGATCGCCTGAATCGCGCTTTAGACTGAAACTTAAAGGCGAGTTTGTGTTCATATAACCGTATCTACTAGGGTGAATTGGGTTAGCGTAGGAAGAGATTTTATTTTTATTTTAGAAAAAAAAGAATGTTTTTATTAAAAGTGCACTTATGTATGCGTTCAGTTATGGGAGCAAATTTCTTCGTTTGTTAGATAAAGGAATCGTTTGTACTGCATTGTTAGGAGTGGTATTGTGTAGTAGACCTGCAGCTCGCTTCCAAGGAAGGACGAGCATAGGCTTTTTGAAGACACCGGCAGACTGTTCTAATGCTGCTGGGCTTATTCTTTTTCTGTTTTTCTTCATGGGGAGGGATGTGTGGGGGGGTATGTTGGTCACACCCTTTCAATATAAATGTCATGAGTATCTATTATGTGTACAACTGGTTTCATATATGTCTTTGTTCGTTTATCACATATTTTTCTTTATCATATACATTAGTATACATGAGTGAAAGAAATACTCATGGTAAGGATAGATAAGCTACAGGTCAAATTAATTTCATGGAATGTGAGAGGACTAAATGGTTCCTGTTAAGAGGGCAAAAGGTTTTTCAACATCTTAAACTACACAGGACTGACATTGCCTTCCTCCAGGAGACTCATCTCAAGATACATGATCATACAAGGCTTAGGCGGCCATGGTAGCACAAGTATTTTATTCATTATTTGATTCAAGGCTAGAGGGGCAGCCATTTTAGTTTCTAAAAAAATTCAGTTTATTTTAGGAGAGTATAATACCTGATCGTAATGGGCGCTTCATCATTGTTTCAGGCAGATTATTCCAATTTACCTGTTACATTAGTCTGTGTGTACGCTCCTAACTTTGATTGACGCTGAATTCATGGCTAGACTCTTATCCTCTATCAACAAATATGAATACAACATCATTTAATTCTTGGAGGGGACCTAAACTGTGTAATGAACACTCAGTTGGATCGCTCAAGCCCCAGAGTGGACGCAATCTATCAAAAATGCGATAAACACTACAGTCATTCATGGAGGATTATGGAAGCTGTGATTCCTGGAGATTCTTACATTAATGACACTAGAGCTTACTCATTCTACTCACATGTACATCATGTCTACTCAAGGATAGATTATTTTTGTATTGATAAATAATTACTACCATCTATACACTTCCATTGAATATTCAGCAATAGTCATATCAGATCAATTCCCCTGTAGTGATAGATTTCAGATTTGACTCCCCATCAGTGGGAAACCCACAATGGAGACTCAATACATCGTTACTGTCCAATGATGTCTTATGTTCTACCATACACAAGCCATTGAAAACTTTTTGTGTTTTAACTATTCAGAAGAAATGAATTCATCATTACTTTGGGAAACCCTAAAAGCCTCTTACTCTAATAAGCAACGCAGAAAGACACAAACAGACATAATCGATAAAATATCTGAAAATCGATAGGGCAATATGCAATAAATCCTACTCCAGAGCTACACCAACAAAAAGTTAATCTCCAAACTGAGTTTGATCTCACCTCTACAGAGAATGCAGAAAAGAACATACTGAGGTCTAAAGGGATGCTGTATGAATATGGCGACAAGGCAAGCAGTCTCTGCTGCCCTCCGGCTCAAACACCAAGCAACATCATGACACATTGCACAAATTAATGATCAGTCAGTTGGTCTTACAACATGTCCCCTGTAGATCAATGCAGCTTTTAAAGCATACTATTCCAGACTTTATACTTCTGAACCTCCTCCTACAGACTCAAACATGAACACATATTTGGACAACATAGACATACCAACTATTGAAATTTTAACACAGTTATCACTAAATCAACCAATAACCCTAGGGGAAATATATGACAGTATTAGGGAAATGAACAATGGCAGAACTTCTGGGCCTGACGGTCTGCCCTTTGAGTTTTACAAAAAATTCTCCACTCATTTAGCCCCTTTATTACTAGATATGTTTAACCATTCCCTGTCTACAGGAACACTGCCAAAAACTTTGACGGAGGCGTCTATTTCAGTCATCCTTAAAAAGGATAAGAATCCTGCGGAATGCAGTTCCTATCGACCTATATCACTTCTTAATGTTGATGTTAAAATACTAGCAAAACTCTGGCGAGAAGATTGGAAATCTGTCTTCCCTCAATAATCTCTGATGACCAAACTGGCTTCATCAGAGGTCGTCAGCTATCATCAAATATAAGACGTCTATTAAATATTATCTCTGCCCCATCCAATGCCACAAAGCCTGAAATAGTGCTCTCAATAGATGCGGAAAAAGCCTTTGACAGGGTAGATAGGGAGTATCTGTTTAAGGTACTGGAGAAATTTGGGTTTGGGAAAAAATTCATTTCATGGATACGCCTTCTCTATTCATCCCCCCTTGCCCGGGTTAACACAAACAGGCAGTACTCAACATATTTTCCCCTGTCTCGTGGAACCCGCCGAGGGTGTCCACTATCACCACTGCTGTTTGCCCTTGCTATCGAACCGTTAGCCATATTGCTGAGAACATCAGCACATCTGCAAGGTATCAGACGGGAAAATATTGAGCATCGTGTCTCCCTGTATGCAGATGATTTACTAATTTATATAACAGATCCCAATGCCTGTTCTAATGAAATAATACAGACACTAGAGGAATTTGGTACATTTTCAGGCTACGAAATCAATCTCCAAAAAACAGTGTGTTTCCCAATAAACTCTAAAGCCAAAACAGATACCTTTCAATCTTTCATCAGAAAGTGTTCAATATCTAGGGATTAATATTACCGATTCATTTCAGGGGTTACATAAAAATAACATTGGCAAACTAATGAATAAAGTGAAAACTGACCTACAGAAATGGTCCAAGTTGCCATTGTCATTAGCGGGCAGAGTACAAACTATAAAAATGAATGTCTTGCCAAGACTTTTGTTCCTTTTTCAATGTCTACCTCTCTTTCTGACAAAATCATTCTTCAAGAAGCTTGACCAAATTATCCTCCCACTCTTGTGGGCAGGCAAGGCTGCCAGAATTAACAAAAGCGCTCTGCAGGCAGCAAGACAAGAGGGTGGCCTGGGCTTACCAAATGTCATGTTCTACTACTGGGCAGCAAATATACAAAAAATACTCAGCTGGTGGTATGAGAGTGAGTTGGACTGGTGTAAAATGGAGTCCCTCTCCTGCCACACCTCCTCACTTGTAGCTCTAACATGCTCCCCTTTACCATTGTCAGCCACAAACTATACTTCAAACCCTGTAATCTTGTCAACCTTGAAAGTATGGACACAGTTCTGCAAACACTTCAAACTAAACAATTTCATCCATTATGCAATAATCATAATTTTTTACCTTCAAAACTTGACTCTACATTTACACTTTGGAAGGAGAAAGGTATCACATCATTCCGAGATCTGTTTTTAAATGGGATATTTGTCGACTTTAAAAGTTTTTCGCATGAGCATGACCTACACCAAGGCAACTTCTTCCGCTACCTCCAGGTTCGCAGTTTTGTCAAAGATAATTGCAGCACATTCCCATCTCTGCCTGCAGATTTACCAAAGATTCTTGACAGACCTGAAAGCCTGACAAGGATGGTGTCTAAGTTATACACAAATATCCTTCAATCGAACCCCTCACCGCTGCTCAAAGTGAAACAGCAGTGGGAAAATGAGCTAGGAGTCCAATTTCAAGACCCCTGGTGGGAGAGGGCCAAATTACAGGTGAATTACTCTTCATCCTGCGCCCGTCTTAACTTAATACAGTACAAAGTATTGCACAGAATGCATTTCAGCAAAGCCAAATTAGCAAAGTTTTTCCCTGGCACGAGTGATGCTTGTAATAGATGTGCCTTTGTCCCCTCTGACCTAGCCCACACCTTCTGGTCGTGCTCAAAGCTAACAGGATTCTGGAAGAACTTCTTCAAGATTATATCTGAGGCTCTAGACACAGATATCACTCCCTGTCCATTTATTGCCATATTTGGAGTGCCCCTGAACCACTCTCAATTTAGTAAACAGAAATTAAATGTTTTAGCATTTGCCTCTCTGATTGCCCGCAGATGTATCCTTCTACAATGGAAGTCACCCAAACCCCCAGCAGATAAGTCTTGGGAGACTGATCTAATGTCATTCCTTAAGCTGGAAAAGCTGAAAAAATCAAATTCTCACTTAGAGGGTCGACTGGGAAATTCTACACTACATGGCAGCCTCTCCTCTCATATTTTGATAATGTAGCTACGACTCCTACTACTTAGAATTAAAGTACCAGTACCAGTTGTACTGTTGCAGATACTTTGATTGATTCGATACATTGATAGAGAAAGGTGGACCAACTTGGGATGGGAGCGTGGGTGGGTTTTTAAGTTTTGTATATGTTTCTTTCTTTCTTGTATATCTGTATGTCTGTATAAAAAAAAAAAAAAAAGATGACCACACAGCTAATTGTACAAGATCTATGCTATGTCATGTGATGTGTTTCAATAAACAAATGTATATACATTTTTTTTTTAAAGTTACAGCGATTAACCCAATTTCAAAGTAGTTATTTAAGTTAAGTTCATCCTCTACATGTGCCTAGTTCTGTAACTGTGAAAATCTAACTTTCTGCATTGCTTAGTCCCAATCATTTTGCTCAATAAATAAATTATGATAGAAGAATTTTGTATGTGTATTTGTTGAACTGGGTCCACTTTATTAAGTTAAGTTCATCCTCTATGCCCTTGGTGCCTTTGTGGAGTTCATGTGAGCTTCTAGATTGTGCCTGACAGACACGCAAGTGCCTAGTTCTGCAAGTCTGTAAATCTACCTGTCAACATTGCTCAGTCCCAACAGGATCTTGTGTCTCCTGGTAAAGGGTAAGGCCTGTACTCATGCTGTGACCTCCCTGAGCAGCAATAACCTCAACCAAAAGTTTCTGTAACTGTTGATCAGTCCCATACATTGGCTTGGAGGGATCTTGGCCATTCCTCTTTACAAAACTGCTCCAACTCATGGATGTTGCTTCTGTGCATGAACTGATCTCTTCAGGATTAAGTTCTGGACTTTGACTCAGCCATTCCAAAATATTCCATTTCTTCTTCTTTAACCATTCTTTGGTAGACTTACACTTACACACTTGTGTGTTTAGGGTCGTTGTCTTGCTGCATGACCCATCTTCTGTTGAGCTTCAGTTCACAAACGGATACCCTGACATTCTCCTGTAGTATTTGGCCGGTACCATCCAGAATTCATAGATCCGTCAATGATGGCAAGCCGTCCTGGTCCCGAGGCAGCAAAGCAGCCCCAAACCATGATAATGCCACCACCGTGCTTTGTGGTTGGGATGAGGTTCTTATGTTGGAATACAGTGTTTGTTTTTCGTTAAACATAACGCTTCTCATTTAAAACGGGACTCATCCGTCCACAGAACATGCTTCCAATAGCCTTTTAGCTCATCCACGTGGTCTTTAGCAAACTTAAGACGGGCAGCAGTGTTCTTGGAGAGTAGTGGCTTCCTCCAAAATTTTTAATGTTAGATCATTTTGCTCAATAAATAAATTATGAAAGAAGATTTTTGTGTGTTGAACTGGGTCCACTTCATTAAGCTTTAGGACGTAGATGAAGATGTGCTCACATTTTAGATCAAATTTATGCAGATATACAGAAAATTCAAAAGGGTTCACAAACTTTCTAGCACCACTGTAATATAATTTAAACAAGAGCACACAAGCCCTATTTTGCTGCATTCGTTTATTATAATGACCAATTAGCAATTATATTTTCCAGGATATCTTCTGTTTGTATATACAAATATACACATGTATCGTGTGCAATAAGTGTTCTTTAGTCTTATTTTGTAATGTACTATGTATACTGTAAAAAGATAATTGCTATTCGTTGTTGTCTACAGATAGTTCTACAAAGTGTGGTCAGAAACCCCGGCCAGATAATGGATCAAAAGGAAAAGGCAATAACCCAGGTAAGTTCAGCCTACAAGCACTCGTCCACACAACCATTCATTAACATTGAGCATTTCTACATGCATGTTGAACACACGTATGTGAAAACAATATGATCTGAGGTCACATATAAGCACAGAGTCCTATTGTATTTGTTGCCCTAATTTTAGCGGGGCGGGTTGTTGTGTTTAAAGTTACAGCGATTAACCCAATTTCAAAGTAGTTATTTAAGTTAAGTTCATCCTCTACATGTGCCTAGTTATGTAACTGCACATTTAACTTTCGGCATTGCTTAGTCCCAATCATTTTGCTCAATAAATAAATTATGAAAGAATGTGAATTTTGTAAGTGTATTTGTTGAACTGAGTCCACTTTATTAAGTTTAAGGACGTACATGAAGATGTGATCACATTTTAGATCAAATGTATGCAGATATACATAAGATTCTAAAGGGTTCACAAACTTTCTAGCACCACTGTAATAGAATTTAAACACTAACCCTAACCCTTTCTAACACCACTGTATACACACACACACTGGATGTATTGTGTGCAATAAATCAAATAAAATAAAATCTAAGTTTAGCGGGGCAGGTTGTTTTGTTTAAAGTTACAGTGATTAACTCAATTTCAAAGTAGTTATTTAAGTTAAGTTCATCCTCTATGCCCTTGGTGCCTTTGTGGAGTTCATGTGAGCTTCTAGATTGTGCCTGACAGACACGCAAGTGCCTAGTTCTGCAAGTCTGTAAATCTACCTGTCAACATTGCTCAGTCCCAACAGGATCTTTTAAGGGTTTGTGGTGATTTTTGCAGCAGCCATAAATAGCATCTGGAATTCTCAAAAATGTCACACTGGCACTGGCACGCGCTGGCATGCACTGGCACTGGCACTGGCATTTCAACCCGGCACTGGCACTTCACACTGGCACTGAAACTGGCACTGAAACTTACACTGAAACTAACACTGAAACTGTCTTTCATTACCCCAGATTCTGCAAGGCGAGCTAATGCCTCGTCTGTGAAGTCTGGTATGAGGTGCACTGAAGAATTACTGAATGTAAAAGGACCATTTGTTGATGTTGTGAGGTTTGTAGCAGAGGCCTTAGCACGCACAAGTAGCCAACTAGTTAACTGGCCGAATCAGCGGGAACTAGCAAAGAATTAGCATACAGACCCACTGATGACATTTGTGCATTAGCTACACAGCATCACATGAGATAAAGACACATTTACCAAAAATTCCAGCTTCAACCCTCTTTCTTCAGTTTCCAATCTGAAGGGGTAGACCTCTCCAGACAATCCCATACCGCAAATCAAAGATTTGATTGGTTAAGGATCCTGTCACTTTGATTGACATTAGGGACCTTTCAAAATGTCTTCAAAAAAGGGGCAGCCTGGGCACACAGCAAAGAGCTACACATAGCATAGTTTTGATTGGCTGTAGATCACACAACAAAGAGCTACACGTAGCATAGTTTTGATTGGCTGTAGCTCACACAACAAAGAGCTACACGTAGCATAGTTTTGATTGGCTGTAGATCACACAGCAAAGAGCTACACATAGCATAGTTTTGATTGGCTGTTGCTCAGCGACTTTCACTCAGAGAGACAGAGCAGACAGTGCAACATCACATGTTCGGATTAACTAGGTTAGGGTATATAAGGGTTAGGGTTTATATAATATAACATTGATGTTTATGTTAATTGACACTTTATATAACATAATATTTATGTTTATGTTAACTGACACTTTATATAATGTAATATTAACGTTTATGTTACCCATTTCCATCAGAAGGGTGAGCAATGCCTGTCAGACAGCATGTCACTGCAGTGTGCTCCTTCTCTCTGGTGCAGGTCAGTGGAGAATCTGGAGAAGTTGTTGAAATGCGCTGATGTCAATGATTCAACATCGTTCACAGATGACAAAGTTGTTGCACACATTTACAAGCTAAAGAACTTCAGGGATCGGTGTCCCCGTCCCCAGGTCAGTGAATCTGTCAATAGAGTCAATATAGAACAATCAACTTATTTACCACCATATGTTTTGTGTTGATTTGTGTTAGTTTGTATTGTGCTTTGGCAGATTCTCAGTAAAGCCTCTAATGTTGCTAGAAGCTTCTTGAAACAAGGTTAGGGTTAGTGTTAGTGGTTATCTCCCAGGGTTAGGGTTAGTGGTTATCTCCCAGGGTTAGGGTTAGGGATAGGTAAGGTTATCTCCCTTACTCATAACATAATGTAGCGTCATGCAGAGTCAGTCGTATCTTTGGCTTCTTTGCCATTTATTACCTCAGGCATAAGCATTCCATAGCACACACAGATACACAAGCATTCCATAGCATACACAGAGACACAAGCATTCCATAGCATACACAGAGACACACGCATTCCATAGCATACAGATATATAGAAAGGTAGACTGGCATTTATATGAGCATTTATACACGGGCACTCAACAAAGGGCAAGGGTCGATAAGACGCAAACAGCAAGGGTCGATAAGACGCAAACGGCAAGGGTCGATAAGACACAAAGGGCAAGGGTCGATAAGACGCAAAGGACAGGGGTCAAAAAGATGCAAAGGGCAAGGGTCGATAAGACACAAAGGTCAAGGGTCGATAAGACACAAACACTTGTAAAGAGACAAGATATTCCAGAGATGAGTAAACAGATAAATATTACAGCAAGTGATACGCGATGTTAAGTGTTTTGCAATGTACTATGTATGCGGTGGAAAGATGATTTCTATTCGTTGTTCTACAGGGAGTGGTGGGGAGCCAAATCGTGGACCAGGTGAGTTCAGCCTACAAGCCCTAGTCCACACAACCATTCATTACATTGAGCATTTCTACATGCCTGTTGAACACTCGTATGTGAAAACAATATGATCTAAGGTCACAAGCACAGAGTCCTATTTTATTTGTTGCACTAATTTTAGCGGGGCAGGTTGTTCATTCTCTATGCCCTTGGTGCCTTTGTGGAGTTCATGTGAGCTTAAAGATTGTGCCTGACAAGTCTGTAAATCTACCTGTCCACATTGCTCAGTCCCAACAGGATCTTGTAAGGGTTTGTGGTGATTTTTGCAGCAGTCATAAATAGCATCTGGAATTCTCAAAAATGTCACTCTGGCATTGGCGTGCACTGGCACTGGCATTTCACACTGGCACTTGCAGTAGGAAAACCCCACTAGGCCACAAATGCTAAACAGATGGACTCTGATGTCTAACAGAAAATACACGCTAACGTTAACCAAGGAGGAAAAGGTATTCGTAATTAGAACACAAAGCTTAGAATTGAACGATAAATCATTTACTCTTGCATCCACACAGCATTTTGGCACACAACTACGTCCAGAACACACACACACACACACACACACCACCCAGAACACACAAACACACACACACACACACACACACAACATGCTTGCTCGCTGCGCTGCGCTTACGGTAGATGTAACAACAGCTTCACTGTGTACTCATAACATTACAGAATATCAGAATATGCTGGAGAAATGTGATCGAGTTTTGCTTTTGACTGTTCGCCAGTTAGCTCAGAAGCTTCAGATAAAAGCCCTTTACCGCCACTTTGAGTAAAACCACTTACAGCATAACTGTTCTTCAGGTTCCAGGTCGGTTCCAGTTTGGTTCCGGTTTGGCAGATATTGACCTTCCCACTGAGCTTCTGAATGAGGAAGAGGAAAACACAATGGCCTTCTGTCTGATCCATTCTCCCATGAATTTTGAGGTCAGTCAAGCCTATAGTACATTCATATCCCTTACTTCCCAGTAAGACTAAGTCCTTATCCAGACTTAACCCTAACCTAATTATGCTATGGTAGTTATGTGGGCAATATCCCATAGCCTTTTTCAATAATGCTGCCTTGAGTTACACAAGTATATTTTGCCTTCACCCAAAGCTACCCAAAATGTGTAATGCAGTATCCAACGATACGCATGTACAGTGTGCATGGAACCTTCAGTGCTTCAGCACAAATCTGGTTCATAGTGCTTAGGGTTATGGCTGGGGTTAGGGTTGGGCTTGGGGTTGGGTCTCTGTCACAGCTTTCAGTGTATATTTGTCAGACCAGAAACATCCCCATGTTATGCAACATGAGCTGCCATCTTGTTTTCTTGTTCAGGATTTCGGTGTCCTAGATGGACGACTCTATGGGATTAGCGTCTGTGATAAGAACATCTCAGGGTTGAAGCAGCACATCAATATAACAGTGAATTTAAACATCTCTGACGTGAGTGTATGACTCCAAACTCAACAGCGATTTCAATGTTACTATAACAAACCCCAGATATGTCCATTAAAAGGTCATGCTTTGTAAATTCACAAAGCTTCACTGACTGTCAACATGAGGAGATCGTAATGTTTTATAACATTGCGTGGCACATACGCACACACACACACACACACACACACACACACACCCGCGGCCTTTAATTGTATAACATTGTGACACACTACTCCTCATCTTATTATCTGTAGGACACAAAGGAACCATCTTGTGTATTTTTGGACTTCTCAAACAAAAGTAAGGATAATCTCTTGGTGATGCTGATGGTATGGTTTTGATTTGCATTTCCTAATAATCTACATTTGCTTGTGACCACAGACATGTGTAATATGATTCTGTGTGTTTTCCTCACAGACATGTGTAATATGATTCTGTGTGTTTTCCTGACAGACATATAGAATCATTCTGTGTGTTTTCCTCTCAGACATATATAATATAATGCTGGGTGTGTTTATCTGTGTACAATATAATGATGGGTGTTTTTATCTGTGTATAATATAATGTTGAGTGTGTCTATCTGTGTATAATATAATGCTGGGTGTGTTTATCTGTGTATAATATAATGGTGGGTGTGTCTATCTGTCCATAAGGCTCGCACCTTTACCTGTAGCTCCTCTTGGCAGTTAGGGTTAGGGGTTAGGGTTTAGGGTCAGGGTTAGGTTTAGGGTTATTCTCTGAGAGAAGTTTTAGCCTGAAGCTTTTTGACCACCCTCTCCAATGACTTCCATTTGATTCAGTCAAACTAAAGATGTTTGCAGTTGGATATATATAAATATCTATTCCTTTCAGATTTCAGCCAAGAAGGCTGCTCAACCGAGTGGATAAAAGAGAATGCCACAGTGGTCTGTTCTTGTAACCACCTGACTTACTTCGCTGTACTGATGGTATGTGATGGACAGTACACCTTCTTCCAACATGCTTTGCTTTGACAGATAATTGCTTGAAGGTTGTTTAGGTTTAGGTTTGTCCTAATGGCAGATCTTTAAGAAGTGCCTCTGGGTTAGGGTTAGGGTCAGGGGCTCTGGCCAGTTGAGCTCCCAGCTCAGTTTTAGTCAGGAAGTCCTTTTCGCAGGATGAACCGTTGGGCCATTCTGAGGGTTGGGGTGAGGGTTTAGGTAGGGTGACAGTTAGAATCCATACAAACGGTAGTAGCAACACCAGCAAACGTGTAAAGCAAACATGTAAAGCAAATGTGTAAAATTATGAATCGAATGCATAGACATTACTGTCATTACTTAGTGGGTATACAGTGCGCTTGTAAGGTTACTATTACCAGGGTAAGTAGAGTAATGGAAAAGAAAACTATGTCGATGGTGGCAGTTATTTACATTGCAGGTAAAGCTAGCACAGAGTATGGGGTAGAATAAGAGAATGTGACATGAAATGTGGTGATTTACATATATTAATGATATGTGGTGGTTTACATATATTAATGATAGTTGGTGATTTACATCAGATTAATGATATGTGGTGATTTACATATGATTAATGATATGTGATGGTTTACATATATTAATGATACATATTTATCTACATTTAGGTGTCTCCTAATATCACCAAGGACCATGCTGTGAACCTCACCTACATCTCTGTGATTGGCTGTAGCATCTCTCTCGCTTTCCTGCTTCTCACCGTCTTCCTGTTCCTCATCCAGAGGTAGTTACACAAGAGATGTGTGTGTGTGTGAGTGTGTTTGTGTGTGTGTGAGTGTGAGTGTGAGTGTGTGTGGGTGAGTGTGTGTGTGTGTGTGTGTGTGTGTGTGTGTGTGTGTGTGTGTGTGTGAGTGTGAGTGTGTGTGGGTATGTGAGTGTGAGTGTGTGTGTGTGTGTGTGTGTGTTAGTGTTAGTGTGAGTGTGTGTGGGTATGTGAGTGTGTGTGTGTGTGTGTGTGTGTGTGTGTGTGTGTGTGTGTGTGTGTGTGTGTGTGTGTGTGTGTGTGAGTGTGTGTGAGTGTGTGTGTGTGTGTATACACTAGGGGTTTGCAGCAGGGCTATTATCTGTACCTGTTTTCAGAAACCAGAAGTGGGTGTGGTCCAACTCAGACGTAGTTCAAAATAGATTTAGCCTAGAATTTGAAAATGCAAATGAATAGCTGTCATGAGAATTCATGTTTCCTGCTGTTGACGAAACTAACCAACTCATCGCACGTAGTGCCTCAGCAGGTACAAGCAGTACGTGAGGTCACCTGTTGAGCAGGTACAAGCAGTACGTGAGGTCACCTGTTCAGCAGGTACAAGCAGTACGTGAGGTCACCTGTTGAGCAGGTACAAGCAGCATGGAGGTCACCTGTTGAGCAGTTATTATGTTGCATCTCAATTGGAATCCAAAACAATAGGTGCCTTGGGTTAAGTTAGGTTTAAAGGCACCTAGGTACCTAACCGTTGGTGACACACACACACACACACACACACACACACACACACACACACACACACACAAACACACTCATGTGGCTACACACACATCATGACACACACACACACATGTGATCTACACACACATCACCACACACACTTATGTGATTTACACACACAGCACCACACACACACACTCAACACACACTTATGTGGTCTTTGAAAGCAAAACATGGGAATGCCTTGGCGCCTTGGGTTAGGTTAGGCTTAGGGGTCAGGGGTAAGGTTAGTTTTAAAGGCCTTTAAACCAAATGAGTTGAGGGAAATGCTTTGCATGACATTTTTCCATAATAAGGAAGTGATGGAATATATCCATATATCCAATACATGGAAATTATGTGGCTAAAATGTTATCTGATGTTGTATGAAAGGGACATGTTCAGTAGCCCTATGATTACACAGTGAACTTGTAATGTTCAGTAGCCCTCACTAATAGTATGAATTTGTGACACTACACAAATTTCAACAAATTATTACACAGTGAACTTTTAATGTATAAGCATTATAGTCCCACGTAGTGGATTGGAACCCAGCAAGGGTGCAAGTGTTTGTGTGTGTGTGTGTGAGAGAGAGTGTGTGTGTGTGTGTGTGTGTGTGTGTTTGTGTCTGTGTGTGTGTGAGAGAGACTGTGTGTTTGTGTGTGTGTGTGTGTGTGTGTGTGAGAGAGAGTGTGTGTGTGTGTGTGTGTTTATGTGTGTGTGTGTGTGTGTGTGTGTGTGTGTGTGTGTGTGTGCCTATGCCATCCTAAATTGCAGTATGAGCTGCTTGAAATTGAAACATTTATCTTAGGGTAAGGGTTAGGGTTAGGGTTGGCTCAGTGCCATAACCCAATTCAAATAGCCGAACCAGATCTGGAATGTTCTGAGGTTGCATGGGAGTCAGGAGAGCCTTTGGGAGTTAGGAGAGCCTATGAGAGTCAGGAGAGCCTATGGGAGTCAGGAGAGCCTATGGGAGTCAGGATAGCCTATGGGAGTTAGGAGAGCCTATGGGAGTCAGGAGAGCCTATGGGAACAAAGGTAACATTGCAAATGCATAAAGCAGCAATTTGCCTGATGTGACTTAAAGTAGGGATTGCTTCATGTTATTTAACCCTTGGGATGCCATTTCCCAGTTTTTTGTTCTTGATGTCAATATGCCTTTAAAGCTCCGTGAATCATAAAAAGAACACCCCCAGAAACCTTGAATCTTCTACATATACACCACATGTTTTTAGTTAGGATTGCTTCATGTTATTTAAAGTAGGGATTGCTTCATGTTATTTAAAGTAGGGATTGCTTCATGCTATTTAAAGTAGGGATTGCTTCATGCTATTTAAAGTAGGGATTGCTTCATGCTATTTAAAGTAGGGATTGCTTCATGCTATTTAAAGTAGGGAGGAAGATAAAGTAGGGATTGCTGGAGAATTAATGAGTGAAAGGAGAAGACATCGAAGTAAAATATGAGTCGAGATAAAATTCTGTGAATGCAAATCTCACACTCACCCACTCTCACCAGCGGGGGCTGGGGGAGGTGGGCCGGCCATTTCATGATGTGGAGATGTACCAAATGGTCTACTCGACGTCAGCATGGGCCTTGATTTTAAACAGTAGATGGCATGATCAGCCACTATGTTGCCAGGGGATAGATTAATTTGGCCATAGCCCTGATTCTTTCCCTCTTTCTCCCAGGCAAGTGGACTCAGACGTGTCTAAGAAGGTGCATATTAATTTGGCTATAGCCCTGATTCTGCTGAATGCCCATTTCCTGCCCAGCCACTGGGTGGCATCTATGGCACCCTCTGGTGGCTGTGTTTATATTGCCATCATGCTGCACTACTGCCTACTGGCCACTTTCAGCTGGATGGCCATTGAGGGCTTCCATCTTTACCTGCTTCTGGTGCGCGTCTTCAACACCTACATTAACAGATACCTGCTCAAGCTGGGTCTGTTGGGCTGGGGTAAGTGTGTGTGTGTGTGTGTGTGTGTGAAGGCTTCCACCTTTATCTGTTTCTAGTGCGCGTCTTCAACACCTACATCAACAGATACCTGCTCAAGCTGGGTCTGTTGGGCTGGGGTAAGTATGTTTGTGTGTGAGAGAGAGGGGGGGGGGGGGCTACCCTAGACTGATAGATAGATAGAGACCATTAGCCCTGGGCTAGCTGTTAGCACTGGGCTAGCTGTTAGCACTTGTAGTAGTTCACATATATTACGGTAATGTTGGCCATAGTATTAAGGTAATTACGGTATCTGTATGGGCCACTTCACTATCTGTATACCGGCATTCGAGTTATAAGTAAACGGCAAATAGACGTACCTTCTCTCTGTCTATGTGTACCCTTTCTTCAGCTACAAATATTACAGCACTAATCGTGTTTACCTGTGGGGAGGTGTATACCCTGAACTAAGTGGGATCATGGCAACTAAACTTTGCACCATTGTTTGTGTGTATGTGTGTGTGTGTGTGTGTGTGTGTGTGTGTGTGTGTGTGTGTTCGCACCCATATTGACATGTTTCCTTGTGTTTATACCCGCCAGGCATCCCTGCTGTTGTTGTATGTTTAATCCTGATCATCAACAAAGATGTTTATGGGCTTGTAACTGTCATACCCCCTGGAAATGATTCCAACAGCACACTACAGATGTGAGTCAACATCAATTAGCCTACCCACTGGACATGACAACATTAGTTAGTCTACAAACTGAGTATGACAACACCAGTCAGCCTACACAAGTTAGCCCTTAACCAGTTAGCCTACACTAGTTAGCCTACACACTGTCTATGACAACACCAGTTAGCCTACACAAGTTAGCCCTTAACCAGTTAGCCTACACTAGTTAGCCTACACACTGTCTATGACAACACCAGTTAGCCTACACAAGTTAGCCTAAACCAGTTAGTCTACACTAGTTAACCTGCACACTGACTATGACAGCACTAGTTAGCCTAAACCAGTTAGCCTACACACTGTCTATGACGACACCAGTTGGCCTAAACCAGTTAGCCTACACTAGTTAGCCTACACACTGTCTATGACAACACCAGTTAGCCTACACAAGTTAGCCCTTAACCAGTTAGCATACACTAGTTAGCGTACGACAACACTAGTTAGCCTACACCAGCAAGACTACCCACTGACTTACAGCAGAGAGGATTATGAAAGCACTATTGATTAGATATCTGCACAGATTCTGGGACAGTTGAAAAGTTAAAGGGTTGGCCAATAAAATTAGGCAAGTTTCTAAATGCTTTTTTTGTTTTGTATTGGACTTAAATAGTATAATAGATAAATAGTGAGGTATGGTCTCGGGATGTATTGGACTGGTGCAATGTGAAGCATTTCCAGGTTGCATGATGTTCTCTGTTCTCCATGTCTGCCGTTTCTCCCAGGTGCTACATCAGCAGTGATGTGGTGAAGCTGGTCACCACGGTCGGGGGCTTCGCGCTGGTGTTTGTGTGTAACCTGGGTGTGCTGGTGGTGATTGTGAGGCTGGTCCTGCAGCTGCGCCTCAGTGGCGCCCCCCCAGGAGAGAAGAGTAAGGGCGGCCGCATGGGAAGGGACGCCTGCTCACTCATGGCCGTGTCCTGCATGCTGGGCATCACATGGGGCCTCGTCTTCCTCTCCTTTAGTCAGCTAACCCTGGCCGGCATCTACCTCTTCTGCATACTCAACTCTTTCCAAGGCAAGGCACCCTGTGTGTGCGTGTGTATATGTGTGTGCGCGTGTGTGGATGTGTGTGTGTGTGTGTATTATGAACTTCACATTTACAGTACCGCAACATTCTCCCTTGCCTTGAATCACTAGTATGTGTGTGTGTGTGTTTATGAACTTCACATTTACAGTACTGCAACATCCTCCCTTGCCTTGAATCTTTAGCACATCCACTCCTAGAATTACCCATATTCCACAAATATTTCAAGGCAAGCTGTTGTCATGACACCAAGAACACAAAACAGTATATACAACTTTTCAGTGTGGCAAATTTACCATGTGTGATCAGTGCTTCAGTTGTTAGTGTTGTTGAATAACAAGTAGCTTCCCTGGGTTCAATTCCTGGGCAATGAAAGATGCTACTTTAAGTCACTTTGGATAAAAGTGTTTGGTATAGTTGCATTTTTGGGTCACTTTGTCTCATTGATAGCCCATGCCTCATGCTACGTTTCCATTTGGACGATATTCGTGCCGCTCTCATTGGGAATGAATGGAGACGAAGTCCCGTCCGACGCGCAACGAACCGTCGACGCCTCCCTTCCAAAGTTGACGAACCTTTAACTCTATGCAAATGCAGACCAGGCGGTAACCAATCAGTTTGACGTGTGTGAGAATTGACAGCTGAAATTGTGCAGATGGGCGGGAGTAATCAAAAAAATCAAAGCAAGATGGCGGAGTCTCGGGATTCTGTTACTGGGAAATATTTTATGTGAATAAAGGTGAATACAGGTGTTCACACGACTTTTATATGTCTACATCGACTCGGTTTGTTGTTTATATACTACACGAACACTGTCAGGGCAAACAGAATATTGTAGGTCTTATCTGAAGCTCTCGAACATTATTGTTAGCTTGCTGCTAACACTTTAATTGAAGATCAATGTAGAAGCTAGCTGGTTTGTAACCTGTAGCCTCATCGGTGCGTTTTGCCTCTGGTATGTGTGATATCGTGATTTAACTGGCTGATATAAATGAATCAGAGAACACAAATGTATAAAGGAATACATTTAATGGATAAGTAAATGAATGAGAGCACGAGTGACAGCCGCAACATCTATCATATTTTCATGACTTCACAAGCTAATCTGCTATATTAGCGCTGCACTGCAACCGAACTTGCTACTTAACAGAGAAACTTGATTTTTCTGACAATGCCCCCTAGACGAAATACCGGCTGCCGATAATTCGCCTGAATGGAAACGTAGAGTCAGATAGCCTGTGTGTTTCCTGTGTGTGTGTGTATATGTTTGTGTGTATATGTGATAGCCATGACTTTATCCAAAGCGACCTATAAAACAACAATATGATTATTTGGTATAAAAACTGGAGCCATGCGCAACTAGTACCTGAGAGAGAATTTACTAGTTATGTCACAGTCTTTCATAAAACATATTGAATCTGCATGAGCAAAGTTTTTGAGGCAGAGGAATTCCTGTTGATATGACAAAGGTCAAATCAAGGTTTTATTCATCACATGCACATTATACAGGACAATGGCAGCGCTGTTCAGGTGTTCATCAGTGTTGTTCATGTGTTCATCAGTGTTATTCATGTGTTCATCAGTGTTCTTCATGTGCTCATTAGTGTGCATCTGTGTTTTTCATGTGTTCATCAGTGTTCATCTGTGTTCTTCATGTGTTCATCAGTGTTCATCAGTGTTGTTCATGTGTTCATCAGTGTTCTTCATGTGTTCATCAGTGTTGTTCATGTGTTCATCAGTGTTCTTCATGTCTTCATGTGTTGTTCATGTGTTCATCAGTGTTGTTCATGTGCTCATCAGTGTTCATCGGTGTTCATCTGTGTTCTTCATGTGTTCATCAGTGTTCTTCATGTGTTCATCAATGTTCATCAGTGTGCATCTGTGTTCTTCATGTGTTCATCAGTGTTCATCTGTGTTCATCAGTGTTCTTCATATGTTCATCTGTGTTCTTCATGTGTTCATCAGTGTTCTTCATGTGTTCATCAATGTTCTTCATGTGTTCATCAGTGTTGTTCATGTGTTCATCAGTGTTCATCTGTGTTCTTCATGTGTTCATCAGTGTTCTTCATGTGTTCATCAGTGTTCTTCATGTGTCTCCTGACTCTGCAGGCTTCTTCATCTCCATGTGGCTCTGTGCAACCAGACACTCCCAGAGCACACAGAGCCAAAACAGCACTGAGACACACAGCAGCAAGACCTGAGGATGGACATGCGCACACACACACACACACACACACACACACACACACACACATATATATAGACACACGCACACACACACACACACACACACACACACACACAGACACACACACAGACACACACACACAGACACAAAGACATAGACATCTACAAATACATACAGCCCCATACACACATAGACATCCATTAATACACACACACACACACAGACACACATAGACATCCACAAATACACACTCACACACACAGACAAAAACACACACACACACATAAACATAGACATCCACAAATACACACACACACACACATAGACATCCACAAATGCACATGCACATAGACATCCAGACACACACACCGGTCCAGGGTCATTAGGGTTACAGTTAAGACATTATGTTGTTTTAAATGAAACCGCAATCAACTAAACACATTTATTAACCAATGTTTCAAATAATTAAAACTAAGAATGCATTTTTGAGATTTAATGTACTTATTTTGTGATTGAATGTAGTTATGGTATTTTGCATGATCGGCTGATACATAATGACCACCATGAACTACATATTTATTGAAAGCTCATGAAGTGTACAAGCAATTTAACATAATTTTAGACACATAAAAACTTCCTATGTGCTTTTAATCACCACTTTTTATATACACTGCCCATTGTATTTATGCTACTTTTCATGATCGGCTGATACTGTACATAATGACCGTGTTAAAAAGCAACTAAACCATCATAAACTTCATATTTAGTGTAGGTTTATGAAGTTTATAAGTGATTGAACTTCACTTTAGACACATCAGAACTTCCTATGTGCTTTTAATCACCACTAGCTATATACACTGTCTACTGTATTTATGCTACTTTTCATGATCAGCTGATATATAATGACCCCTGACATGGTGGAGAAGCAACTAAACCATCATGAACTACATATTTAGTGAAGTGTATAAGTGATTGAACATCACTTTAGACACATGATGTAAGCTAAGCAGGTCATTTATATTTTATTTGGGAACATACCATTAACAGCAATTTTTCCAAAGAAATGTTTGTTTACCAAAAAAACTGTACAGACTCACCAACGGGGGTGTTGGAGTTGACCAAACTAAAAGCCAACACAGCAAAAAGCCGTCATTGGGCTTTGTGTGTTTGTGTGTGGTGTGTGTGGTGTGCGTCTCAGGTAAATGTGTAATATGTACATTTGAAAATAAAACTTTGTCTGCCAAATGTGTGTGTGTGTGTGTTTGTGTTTTATGAGCAGGCAGCACCAATTCCACACAAACTTAATGCAGGCAACATTTCTATTTGGAGTTCATGGTCAAACGTTACTGTCAGTAATGCAGCTAATTCAGTGTGCCTTACTGCCATCTAGTGGCCATGATATGCCATAGCTTCTACGAAAGGTGATGAAAAAAAAATCACTATACCATTTATTGGCTATAGTTATAGCCTATTAGAACAGGCTAATTACAGCCTATTAACATGTAAAGCGCTTTGAGTGCTCTATGAGTAGAAAAGCGCTATATAAATGCAGTCCATTTACCTATCGGTTTCACAACAGAAGGCAGGTGAATTCTGGAGGAAACGGAAAATAGGGACAGATCATAAAGGAAAAGAACAACGACAGGTCTTATTTTGTTTAAATATTTATAACTTTCAAATACATTTTAAAGAAAATAAATATTTAGCAATTCCAGAACATGATAGACTGTCTATAGGCTTAAATAAGAACCATGTCAAAAGTAACAATTCCATGTCATTTATGAAGGGATTCTGGAAGAATGAACCCCAATACGTGACTAAAAACCACATCAGTATTCTGTCAACTATGGTCTGGTATTCAGCAAGTATGTAACTAACTTTGCACCACCCGGCTTGACAAGTATCAACCAAGCAGAAGGTACCGTCTAGATAAAACTGTGTGCTATTGCCAGTATTTTATATTGTACCATGCTTTGCAGGAGGATATATATTCATGTATTTGTTTGAATGTACAGGGATAGGCCTACTGCTTTGGTGGAGGATATTTATTCATTTGAATGTACAGGGATAGGCCTACTGCTGCTTTTGTGGAGGATATTTATTCATTTGAATGTACAGGGATAAGCCTACTGCTTTGCTGGAGGATATATATTCAGGTATTTGTTTGAATGTACAGGGATAGGCCTACTGCTTTGGTGGAGTCAGTAGAAATCGACTGTCCCTTTGTCCCGCCATAGAAAAAAAGCTTGCATTCCTGGTGAACAGCCATGGTGAATCAGTATGAATATGGGTGTTTGGTAAAAAAAAATCTTTTTATTCATTCAATTGTTTTCGGGGCCAGGGAAATGCAGACAAATGGAAGAAAAGGCCTGAAATAGAATCATAAGGCACAGAAATAGTTTAAAAACGGTGTACTGTTTTACCATGCTCTCTTATAACACAGCAGTTAGCGTTTTTCCTTTCTGACGTCAAAATCAGGCCACATGTGGCGCCTTTAAGTGTTGACCCTCTTCACTGAAATGGGATTAGTTTCTAACGCCAGTGCTGCTTTTGACTTGACATCAAATAATACATATCTGTAGGCATACGGAAAGAGAAATTCAAATTCTCTGTTTGACCAAAGTGACAAATGTGAAATACCATCATGCTGGTAATAATTTGCTGTTGTGGAGATGAGATTAATGCTGCCACCACCTTTGTTAAACCAGTTTGGTCCGGGAGAGGAGGACAGAGGGGAGGAAAAGGAGATGAGGGAAAAGAGAGGAAGAAAGAGGAGGAAAATGAACGAAATCGGTTGAAATCGGTTGAGAAATGTAAACGCTATAGTGCTTTTTATCCAGAAAAAAAACATAGACATATATACCATATGTCTGTGGAAAAAACGCAGCTCCACCGTTTACTTGCGTTTGTTTACTGGCCAGTCTTCACCTCTCCAATATGGCGGCGATGTTGACGTACGATCCAAAGGTCTATGTATATGTCTATGGACGCTGCAACCGTCTCTGTGCCACTCGCCATCTTTGGCAGCGTGAATTTTGGGCCTTTGAGACACTGGAAGGGAAACTGGTATTGAAACCCCGGATATTTCCCCCCCAAAATAAAAGTCTTTTTGTTTATATGTGGTTTATTTGGCACAGTATGCTGCTTCAATAGATCATAGATTACAAATAGACTTAACAGTAAAGAAAAACACCGTTAATAAAAAATGGCAATGATAATGATCCACTTGAAAATAAATCACAATAATCAAAATCACTCAAGCACTGAATTTAAGCAAAGTCCTTAAAGGCATCCTATAATGTCTCAGATATAACCCATTTAATCATATTTTTCTTACTTACAATCTTATTCATTTAATTTAATTTAGATATTTTTTCAAAATATTTAGTTTTTTTCAATGACAGTCTTCTGTGGGCCAATCTTCCAGTGCCTTTTAGTTCCAACTTTATATTACTGCAGGATTTTAGGCAGAAGGTGATTTAGTTCCAAAACATTTTTACAATTACAATATACAAATGTTTCCAAAATAATGTTTTCTTTCAGCTCTGAGTAACTAGTCTGGCCCCGTTATTTTCGATGGAGGACATTTAATTTGTTCTCTTGCAATAATACTCGTGGCGCATGCGTAATTCGAAGAGGCTGGCAAATCGTACGTATGCTAGAGGTGTTCTATTCTCTTGCAGGACGCTGCTCAAGACTAAGCAAACCCCAGACATTTTAATGTTGGCTTAAAATGGCCGGTATTAAAGGTAAACAATTAAGCCACTGTCTTTAAGATGAACTAGTGACATAGTATTTTTTTCTCTTGTGAGATAGACGTTTATGTTACTTATATGTGAAATAGTCCTGTGCTAGCTATTGCTAGGTTAACCAGAACGGCTAACGTTATGGGTTGAAGCATTTGGCTTCCACTGGGCCAGGTCTGAGCTTAGACTGCAACGTAAAGAACTTGTTATATATAAACTGATGTTTATATAAACTAATGTCAGTAAATAGTGTGTCGGTGTATGGGCTGTTGCCTGTGTATTAACAGTGAGTTGAAAACGAGAAGATGTATTCGTTAATAGCTGGACAGTAAGCTAGCCACATAGGATAGCTAGCTAGCTTGGTTAGCTAATTAAGTCATTTGGAAACGGTACTTTAACGCAGCCATGCTAGCTGCTTGCCTGTTAGCTAAGAATAAAACATGATCGGATAAGCTGTCTAGCTAAAGGGCACATTGCACAAGTGCAGGGATCTAGAGAATGCTGGCGATACACTTGTAAGACTTGTTAACTGATAGTCATGTTATTGTTGCTGAATGCTAGTTGACCAGAATGTGCAGCAACTCGTACTACAGCTCTCAACCTAACGAGCAGTGATGTTATCAGTGGGAGCTGCTTGCTTGTTGTTATTTGTCACAGACTGTGAAACCAATGGCTTCCTCATTATGTTTTAGTAATGTAAACAACGGAAACAAGAAGTGTACTTGAACGGCCTTTGTGTATGACAAACAGTACGGTTTAATTTCTAATACCAATGACCTACATTCTACAGAACTACATTCTCATTTCAACGACTACAGTCTCATCGTTGTCGACCTCCTGTGTAGCCTTAAGTCATGGTACTTGATAATCCCTCC